>NW_024058894.1:0-44684 GCF_016432855.1 Salvelinus namaycush
CTGAGCGCAGCGACCGTTACAAGAGAACGGACACAAATGACCTTTTGACCTCAATGTCAATTTCATTTGCTTTTGGGACACAGAGAGAGAACCGTTAAGGTTAGAAACACAATTTCACCTCAGGAGTGTTCTTAAGGTCCTCCCGATCTGTGCAAGCCTAACCCTGACCTTGTGGCATTAACTCTTCACAGTTAAAAGCTGGTGTTTACATCAAATAGTTTACAATGAAATGTCTCCCCATTGGAATACATTGACTGCACCTCTAAATTCAACCTAAAGCCTATGTGGGTTATGATTGTCTTATGAACCTGTCTTTGATGTCAGTCCATCAAGCCACCATGAAGTCTACCTGTGTCGATTCTAAGCTTCCTGGAGCAACCGGAAGTGGTTAAATCACCCTAAAAGTGTTTGCCATAGCCAACCTGCAGTTTGAGAGAAATAGTGCATTCAGCCCTATGTAAATCAGTCAATTTTTAACATACAGACTTAAAACTCAGGATTCTGTAATATAATAGAGACAGTAGATCTAGCTGGCCTGTCATAATATAATAGATACTGTAGATCTAGCTGGTCTGTCATAATATAATAGATACTGTAGATCTAGCTGGTCTGTCATGATATAATAGAGACAGTATATCTAGCTGGTCTGTCATAATATAATAGAGACAATATATCTAGCTGGTCTGTCATAAAAGAATAGAGACAGTTGATCTAGCTGGTCTGTCATAATATAATAGATACTGTAGATCTAGCTGGTCTGTCATAATATAATAGAGGCAGTATATCTAGCTGGTCTGTCATTATATAATAGAGACAGTCGATCTAGCTGGCCTGTCATAATATAATAGAGACAGTAGATCTAGCTGGTCTGTCATAATATAATAGATACTGTACATCTAGCTGCTCTGTCATAATATAAGAGATGCAGTAGATCTAGCTGGTCTGTCATTGTATAATAGAGACAGTAGATCTAGCTGGTCTGTCATAATATAATAGAGGCAGTAGATCTAGCTGGTCTGTCATTGTATAATAGAGACAGTATATCTAGCTGGTCTGTCATAATATAATAGAGACAATATATCTAGCTGGTCTGTCATAATATAATAGAGACAGTAGATGTAGCTGGTCTGTCATAATATAATAGAGACAGTAGATCTAGCTGGTCTGTCATAATATAATAGAGACTGTAGATCTAGCTGGTCTGTCATAATATAATAGAGGCAGTATATCTAGCTGGTCTGTCATTATATAATAGAGACAGTAGATCTAGCTGGTCTGTCATAATATAATAGAGACTGTAGATCTATCTGGTCTGTCATAATATAATAGAGACAGTAGATCTAGCTGGTCTGTCATAATATAATAGATACTGTAGATCTAGCTGGTCTGTCATAATATAATAGAGACAGTAGATCTAGCTGGTCTGTCATAATATAATAGAGACAGTAGATCTAGCTGGTCTGTCATAATATAATAGATACTGTAGATCTAGCTGGTCTGTTACAATATAATAGAGACAGTATATCTAGCTGAACTGTCATAATATAATAGAGACAGTAGATCTACCTGGTCTGTCATAATATAATAGAGACAGTAGATCTAGCTGGTCTGTCATAAAACAATAGTGACAGTAGATCTAGCTGGTTTGTCATAATATAATAGAGACATTATATCTAGCTGGGCTGTTATTATATAATAGAGACAGTAGATCTAGCTGGTCTGTCATAATATAATAGAGCCATTAGATCTAGCTGGTCTGTCATAATGTAATAGAGACATTAGATCTAGCTGGTCTGTCATAATATAATAGAGACAGTAGATCTAGCTGGCCTGTCATAATATAATAGATACTGTAGATCTAGCTGGTCTGTCATAATATAATAGATACTGTAGATCTAGCTGGTCTGTCATAATATAATAGATACTGTAGATCTAGCTGGTCTGTCATGATATAATAGAGACAGTATATCTAGCTGGTCTGTCATAATATAATAGAGACAATATATCTAGCTGGTCTGTCATAAAATAATAGAGACAGTTGATCTAGCTGGTCTGTCATAATATAATAGATACTGTAGATCTAGCTGGTCTGTCATAATATAATAGAGGCAGTATATCTAGCTGGTCTGTCATTATATAATAGAGACAGTAGATCTAGCTGGTCTTTCATAATATAATAGAGACATTAGATCTAGCTGGTCTGTCATAATGTAATAGAGACATTAGATCTAGCTGGTCTATCATAACATAATAGAGACAGTAGATCTAGCTGGCTGTCATAATATAATAGAGACAGTAGATCTAGCTGGTCTGTCATAATATAATAGATACTGTACATCTAGCTGCTCTGTCATAATATAATAGAGGCAGTAGATCTAGCTGGTCTGTCATTGTATAATAGAGACAGTAGATCTAGCTGGTCTGTCATAATATAATAGAGGCAGTAGATCTAGCTGGTCTGTCATTGTATAATAGAGACAGTGGATCTAGCTGGTCTGTCATAATATAATAGAGACATTAGATCTAGCTGGTCTGTCATAATATAATAGAGACAATATATCTAGCTGGTCTGTCATAATATAATAGAGACAGTAGATCTAGCTGGTCTGTCATAATATAACAGATACTGTAGATCTAGCTGGTCTGTTATAATATAATAGAGACAGTATATCTAGCTGAACTGTCATAATATAATAGAGACAGTAGATCTACCTGGTCTGTCATAATATAATAGAGACAGTAGATCTAGCTGGTCTGTCATAATATAATAGATACTGTAGATCTAGCTGGTCTGTTATAATATAATAGAGACAGTATATCTAGCTGAACTGTCATAATATAATAGAGACAGTAGATCTACCTGGTCTGTCATAATATAATAGAGACAGTAGATCTAGCTGGTCTGTCATAAAACAATAGTGACAGTAGATCTAGCTGGTTTGTCATAATATAATAGAGACATTATATCTAGCTGGGCTGTCATTATATAATAGAGACAGTAGATCTAGCTGGTCTGTCATAATATAATAGAGACAGTAGATCTAGCTGGGCTGTCATAATATAATAGAGACAGTAGATCTAGCTGGTCTGTCATAATAATAGAGACAGTAGATCTAGCTGGTTTGTCATAATATAATAGAGACATTATATCTAGCTGGCTGTCATTATATAATAGAGACAGTAGATCTAGCTGGTCTGTCATAATATAATAGAGCCATTAGATCTAGCTGGTCTGTCATAATGTAATAGAGACATTAGATCTAGCTGGTCTGTCATAATATAATAGAGACAGTAGATCTAGCTGGCCTGTCATAATATAATAGATACTGTAGATCTAGCTGGTCTGTCATAATATAATAGATACTGTAGATCTAGCTGGTCTGTCATAATATAATAGAGGCAGTAGATCTAGCTGGTCTGTCATTATATAATAGAGACAGTAGATCTAGCTGGTCTGTCATAATATAATAGAGACAGTATATCTAGCTGGTCTGTCATAAAATAATAGAGCCAGTTGATCTAGCTGGTCTGTCATAATATAATAGATACTGTAGATCTAGCTGGTCTGTCATAATATAATAGAGGCAGTAGATCTAGCTGGTCTGTCATTATATAATAGAGACAGTAGATCTAGCTGGTCTGTCATAATATAATAGAGACATTATATCTAGCTGGTCTGTCATAATGTAATAGAGACATTAGATCTAGCTGGTCTGTCATAATATAATAGAGACAGTAGATCTAGCTGGCCTGTCATAATATAATAGAGACAGTAGATCTAGCTGGTCTGTCATAATATAATTGATTCTGTACATCTAGCTGCTCTGTCATAATATAATAGAGGCATTAGATCTAGCTGGTCTGTCATTGTATAATAGAGACAGTAGATCTAGCTGCTCTGTCATAATATAATAGAGGCAGTAGATCTAGCTGGTCTGTCATTGTATAATAGAGACAGTGGATCTAGCTGGTCTGTCACAATATAATAGAGACATTAGATCTAGCTGGTCTGTCATAATATAATAGAGACAATATATCTAGCTGGTCTGTCATAATATAATAGAGACAGTAGATCTAGCTGGTCTGTCATAATATAATAGAGACAGTAGATCTAGCTGGTCTGTCATAAAACAATAGTGAGAGTAGATCTAGCTGGTTTGTCATAATATAATAGAGACAATAGATCTAGCTGGGCTGTCATTATATAATAGAGACAGAAGATCTAGCTGGTCTGTCATAATATAATAGAGCCATTAGATCTAGCTGGTCTGTCATAATATAATAGAGACATTAGATCTAGCTGGCCTGTCATAATATAATAGATACTGTAGATCTAGCTGGTCTATCATAATATAATAGATACTGTAGATCTAGCTGGTCTGTCATGATATAATAGAGACAGTAGATCTAGCTGGTCTTTCATAATATAATAGAGACAGTAGATCTAGCTGGTCTGTCATAATATAATAGAGGCAGTAGATCTAGCTGGTCTTTCATAATATAATAGAGACAGTAGATCTAGCTGGTCTGTCATAATATAATAGAGACAGTAGATCTAGCTGGTCTGTCATAATGTAATAGAGACATTAGATCTAGCTGGTCTGTCATAATGTAATAGAGACAGTATATCTAGCTGGTCTGTCATAAAATAATAGAGACAGTATATCTAGCTGGTCTGTCATAATATAATAGAGACAATATATCTAGCTGGTCTGTCATAAAATAATAGAGACAGTTGATCTAGCTGGTCTATCATAATATAATAGATACTGTAGATCTAGCTGGTCTGTCATGATATAATAGAGACAGTAGATCTAGCTGGTCTTTCATAATATAATAGAGACAGTAGATCTAGCTGGTCTGTCATAATATAATAGAGACAGTAGATCTAGCTGGTCTGTCAAAATGTAATAGAGACATTAGATCTAGCTGGTCTGTCATAATGTAATAGAGACAGTATATCTAGCTGGTCTGTCATAAAATAATAGAGACAGTATATCTAGCTGGTCTGTCATAATATAATAGAGACAATATATCTAGCTGGTCTGTCATAAAATAATAGAGACAGTTGATCTAGCTGGTCTATCATAATATAATAGATACTGTAGATCTAGCTGGTCTGTCATGATATAATAGAGACAGTAGATCTAGCTGGTCTTTCATAATATAATAGATACTGTAGATCTAGCTGGTCTGTCATGATATAATAGAGACAGTAGATCTAGCTGGTCTGTCATAATATAATAGATACTGTAGATCTAGCTGGTCTGTCATGATATAATAGAGACAGTAGATCTAGCTGGTCTTTCATAATATAATAGATACTGTAGATCTAGCTGGTCTGTCATGATATAATAGAGACAGTAGATCTAGCTGGTCTTTCATAATATAATAGAGAGAGTAGATCTAGCTGGTCTGTCATAATATAATAGAGACAGTAGATCTAGCTGGTCTGTCATAATGTAATAGAGACATTAGATCTAGCTGGTCTGTCATAATATAATAGAGACAGTATATCTAGCTGGTCTGTCATAAAATAATAGAGACAGTATATCTAGCTGGTCTGTCATAATATAATAGAGACAATATATCTAGCTGGTCTGTCATAATATAATAGAGACAGTAGATCTAGCTGGTCTGTCATAATCTAATAGAGACATTAGATCTAGCTGGTCTGTCATAATATAATAGAGACAGTATATCTAGCTGGTCTGTCATAAAATAATAGAGACAGTATATCTAGCTCGTCTGTCATAATATAATAGAGACAATATATCTAGCTGGTCTGTCATAAAATTATAGAGACAGTTGATCTAGCTGGTCTGTCATAATATAATAGATACTGTAGATCTAGCTGGTCTGTCATAATATAATAGAGGCAGTAGATCTAGCTGGTCTGTCATTATATAATAGAGACAGTAGATCTAGCTGGTCTGTCATAATATAATAGAGACAGTATATCTAGCTGGTCTGTCATAAAATAATAGAGCCAGTTGATCTAGCTGGTCTGTCACAATATAATAGATACTGTAGATCTAGCTGGTCTGTCATAATATAATAGAGGCAGTAGATCTAGCTGGTCTGTCATTATATAATAGAGACAGTAGATCTAGCTGGTCTGTCATAATATAATAGAGACATTAGATCTAGCTGGTCTGTCATAATGTAATAGAGACATTAGATCTAGCTGGTCTGTCATAATATAATAGAGACAGTAGATCTAGCTGGCCTGTCATAATATAATAGAGACAGTAGATCTAGCTGGTCTGTCATAATATAATAGATACTGTACATCTAGCTGCTCTGTCATAATATAATAGAGGCATTAGATCTAGCTGGTCTGTCATTGTATAATAGAGACAGTAGATCTAGCTGCTCTGTCATAATATAATAGAGGCAGTAGATCTAGCTGGTCTGTCATTGTATAATAGAGACAGTGGATCTAGCTGGTCTGTCACAATATAATAGAGACATTAGATCTAGCTGGTCTGTCATAATATAATAGAGACAATATATCTAGCTGGTCTGTCATAATATAATAGAGACAGTAGATCTAGCTGGTCTGTCATAATATAATAGAGACAGTAGATCTAGCTGGTCTGTCATAATATAATAGATACTGTAGATCTAGCTGGTCTGTCATAATATAATAGAGACAGTATATCTAGCTGAACTGTCATAATATAATAGAGACAGTAGATCTACCTGGTCTGTCATAATATAATAGAGACAGTAGATCTAGCTGGTCTGTCATAAAACAATAGTGACAGTAGATCTAGCTGGTTTGTCATAATATAATAGAGACAATAGATCTAGCTGGGCTGTCATTATATAATAGAGACAGTAGATCTAGCTGGTCTGTCATAATATAATAGAGCCATTAGATCTAGCTGGTCTGTCATAATGTAATAGAGACATTAGATCTAGCTGGTCTGTCATAATATAATAGAGACAGTAGATCTAGCTGGCCTGTCATAATATAATAGATACTGTAGATCTAGCTGGTCTATCATAATATAATAGATACTGTAGATCTAGCTGGTCTGTCATGATATAATAGAGACAGTAGATCTAGCTGGTCTTTCATAATATAATAGAGACAGTAGATCTAGCTGGTCTGTCATAATATAATAGAGACAGTAGATCTAGCTGGTCTGTCATAATGTAATAGAGACATTAGATCTAGCTGGTCTGTCATAATATAATAGAGACAGTATATCTAGCTGGTCTGTCATAAAATAATAGAGAGAGTATATCTAGCTGGTCTGTCATACCTTAAGGGAAGTGTGAGACGGGAGCCGTATGGTTAGTGAAGAAAGTCCCATTGCAAATGTACGGTCCCTTACCTGACGTCTTGCGACGTCGCAGAAAATCGCGGACGGCGTCGGGCCGTGGGCGGCGGAGAGCTCTTTCAGGAAGTCACTCAAAAAAACGTCTCGGACTTTCGGTTTCCGTTTTATAAAAATGACAAATTTTTGACTTTTTTCTGCATTCTCGAAAATTCCCACAAGAGGGAAAATAAATCATATTGCAGGCGCACGAGCACGTGGCAAACGAGCGCGGCCTTTTCTCCTAAACTGAAAATATTTCGAAGACGAAACTCGGCGAGCGTCGGTTTGGAGTAATGGGCAGTTGGCCCCGAACAAGATGGCGTCGAGACCTCGCCGCTTTTTGAGTTATGGCCATTTTTCTGGGATTAAAGGGTTAAAACGCAAGTAGGGTGCTAATTTGACCGCTTCATGTCAAAGTACATAAGCATACGGTGTCAGGAAAAAAAGAACCAGCCATTTATCTATCGTAATTTAAGAGAAATCGTACATTGACCGTTTGGTGATGTTCACAAAGAGGAATTTTTTTTTCCAAAAAATCACAGATCCAGTTGCAGTGTGTTCAGACGTACATTTTTAAAGTGGGTCTCGAAGCTCTGCGAGAATCCTGTGATTTTATATGATTTTATGAAATAACACACACTCATTTAACCCTCTTTAAATAAGTCAGTTCTTAACATAAAGACTTAAAACTCAATATTATATAAGAGCCTACGCCAAGGAGGGTATGTGTTCAATTTCAGCTTCCTATGTCAACTGGAAGTACCTTAAAATTGTGCCACAGGGTCAGGTTTGAAGGGTAATAAGGTCAGATCTTTTCAAAACTTCACTTGTGTGATTAGACAACCCTCATGAACTGTAATCAGTCATTTTTCCCAACAGATGTCAAAGAAAAGCTCTCTCACACAAACACACACACACAAAAAGGAAGGATGGAGTGAAAAAGTACGGTGCTTAAAGACACACAAAGCCCACAATGGCATTACTATTATCTCTAGGCCGTGCCGAGTTCAACGAGACGCCCCGCTTGACCGTAGCTCGCTCGGTCTGAGCGCAGCGACCGTTACAAGAGAACGGACACAAATGACCTTTTGACCTCAATGTCAATTTCATTTGCTTTTGGGACACAGAGAGAGAACCGTTAAGGTTAGAAACACAATTTCACCTCAGGAGTGTTCTTAAGGTCCTCCCGATCTGTGCAAGCCTAACCCTGACCTTGTGGCATTAACCCTTCACAGTTAAAAGCTGGTGTTTACATCAAATAGTTTACAATGAAATGTCTCCCCATTGGAATACATTGACTGCACCTCTAAATTCAACCTAAAGCCTATGTGGGTTATGATTGTCTTATGAACCTGTCTTTGATGTCAGTCCATCAAGCCACCATGAAGTCTACCTGTGTCGATTCTAAGCTTCCTGGAGCAACCGGAAGTGGTTAAATCACCCTAAAAGTGTTTGCCATAGCCAACCTGCAGTTTGAGAGAAATAGTGCATTCAGCCCTATGTAAATCAGTCAATTTTTAACATACAGACTTAAAACTCAGGATTCTGTAACAGCCTACTCCAGTGATGATATGTGTTTATTTATAGCTTCCTGTGACAACCGGAAGTGCCATAACTGGTGTCAAATGGGCTGTTTCGAAGGGTTAAAAATGTCAAATCTTTCCAAAACTTCATATATGTGAATAGACAACCCTCATGAACTGTAAATCAGTTCTTCATCCCATCAGATTTCAACAAAAAAAAATACACACCGACACAGAAATGATGGAGGGACACACTGAGGGGCTAAGAGGCAGACAGTGCCTGCAGTAGTTACTTTTGTTCCAACTTTTAAAGAACCGTCAGACCTAGAGTTCTGAAAATTTACAAACCTGTTCTAGACCTCAGGTCGATTGTGCACGGTGAATTATATGACTCTAGAAGGTTCTCGGATCGATAAAAAGCCTCGTGTATTTGCCATGTTTTCAATTCATTTTGACCTCAACGAAACGGACGACCTTTAGAAAAGTCCCAGAGTCTCAAGACTAGGTGCGTTGAAACCGGCTCGGCCCATAGAGACAGACCCCAACGAGCCTGTTTGATTGCTCATTCAAGGACCCCGTAGCAAGGCAATGAAAAAAGTGGAATTTCAGCACCAATTAGGGTTTTGCTCGGGCACCGAATGACCTATCGAGCCGAAACTTGGGATTCGAGGTCGCTTCACATAGGGCTAAACATAATGTGTGAACTGGACCCGCAGCTAGAACATAACTACGTATTATTTGTTTTATTATGGTTTAAATGGAAGGCGCTGTGAATTTTGGGCCTGCTCTGAAATATGTTATAGTTGGCATCTAAAGGAGTTGGAAAAAGTGAGTTTGGAGTCAGATGGTATCAGTTTGGTGTCTGAAAATATCTATTTGACTGATGGACACTGACTTGCTCGTTGACTTTTGTACATTTGCAATATGTTTCAACGGGGAGGTACCATGAGGAAAAAGCGACATGATGAAATTTCACGAAACGAGCGATGGAGAGGAACCACTATCACTGCCCGGCCATCCTGAGGTCATCAGACCGTTGACTTTTGCATTTCTAAAGTATTTAAGAGAATGTACGTTACATTTGCAATATGATTCAACATCACATCATATTGCAAATGCACGTTAGATTTGCAATATGATGTGATGTTGAATCATATTGCAAATGTAACGTGCATTCTTTAAATACTTTAGAAATACAAAAGTCAACGTCCTGATGACCTCAGGATGGCCGGGCAGTGATAGTGGTTCCTCTCCAACGCTCGTTGCGTGAAATTTCATCATGTCGATTTTGGTGATGGTACCCCCGCGTTGAAACATATTGCAAATGTACAAAAGTCGACTAGCAAGTCAACTAGCAAGTGTCAACAAAAGTCAACTAGCAAGTGTCCATCAGTCAATTGGTTATTTTCAGACACCAAACTGATACCATCTGACTCCAAACTCACTTTTTACAACTCCTTTAGAAGCCAACTATCACATATTTCAGAGCAGGCCCAAAATTCACAGCGCCTTCCATGAATGCACCAAAATAGCATTCTGAAATCACCACTAAAATGACATCGCCATATTCTCCAGGCCGTGCCGAGTTCAACGGGATGCCCCGCTTGACCGTAGCTCGCTCGGTCTGAGCGCAGCGACCGTTACAAGAGAACGGACACAAATGACCTTTTGACCTCAATGTCAATTTCATTTGCTTTTGGGAGACAGAGAGAGAACCGTTAAGGTTAGAAGCACAATTTCACCTCAGGAACAATCCTAAGGTCCTCCCGATCTGTGCAAGCCTAACCTTGACCTTGTGGCATTAACCCTTCACAGTTAAAAGAAGGCGTTTACATCAAACATTTTACAATGACATTTCGCCCCATAGGAATACATTGACTGCTCCTCTAAATTCAACCTGAAGCCTATGTGGGTTATGAATGTCTTATGAACCTGTCTTTGATAACAATCCATCAGGCTACTATGAGGTCTACCTGTGTTGATTTTAAGCTACCTGGAGCAACCGGAAGTGGTTAAAATCACCCTAAAAAGTGTCCAGATATACATGACTTGCAATTTTGAAAATCACTGCATTCAACCCTATGTAGATCAGTCAATTCTTAACGTATAGACTTAAAACTCAGGATTCTGTAACAGCATACCCCAGTCAAGATATGTGTTTACCTATAGCTTCCTGTGCCAACCGGAAGTGCCTTAAAATGGTGTCATGGTGCTGTTTCGAAGGGTTAAAAAGGTCAGAACTTTTCAAAACTTCATTTGTGTGATTAGACAAGCCTCATGAACTGTAAATCAGTCATTTCTCTAAGCAGATGTCAAAGGAAAGCTCTCTCTCACACAAAAACACACACACAAAGCAATGATGGAGTGAAAAAGTACGGTGCTTAAAGACACACAAAGCCGGCAATGGCATTCCCATTATCCCTAGGCCGTGCCGAGTTCAACGAGATGCCCCGCTTGACCGTAGCTCACTCGGTCTGAGCGCAGCGACCGTTACAAGAGAACGGACACGAATGACCTTTTGACCTCAATGTCAATTTTATTTGCTTTTGGGAGACAGAGAGAGAACCGTTAAGGTTAGAAACACAATTTCACCTCTGGAATGTTCTTAAGGTCCTCCCGATCTGTGCAAGCCTATCCTTGAGCTTGTGGCATTAACCCTTCACAGTTAAAAGAAGGTGTTTACATCAAACAGTTTACAATGACATTTCGCCCCATAGGAATACATTGACTGCTCCCCTAAATTCAACCTGAAGCCTATGTGGGTTATGAATGTCTTATGAACCTGTCTTTGATGACAGTCCATTAGGCCACCATGAGGTCTACCTGTGTCGATTCTAAGCTTCCTGGAGCAACCGGAAGTGGTTAAAATCACCCTAAAAGTGTTTGCAATAAGCACCCTGCAATTTGAGAGAAATAGTGCATTCAGCCCTATGTAAATCAGTCAATTTTTAACATATAGACTTAAAATTCAGGATTCTGTAACAGCATACTCCAGTGAGTATATGTCTTTACTTTCAGCTTCCTGTGCCAACCGGAAGTGCCATAATTGGTGTCAAATGGGCTGTTTTGAAGGGTTAAAAATGTCAAATCTTTCCAAAACTTCATAATTGTGATTAGGCAACCCTCCTGAACTGTAAATCAGTCATTAGTCCCATCAGATTTCAAAGAAAAATTTACACACCCAAACAGAAATGATGGAGGGACACACTGAGGGGCTAAGAGGCAGACAGTGCCTGTAGTAGTTACTTTTGTTCCAACTTTTAAAGAACCGTCAGACTTAGAGTTCTGAAACTTTACAAACCTGTTCTAGACCTCAGGTCGATTGTGCACGGTGAGTTATGTGGCTCTAGAAGGTTCTCAGACCGATAAACAGCCTCGTGTATTTGCTATGTTTTCAATTCATTTTCAGCTCAACGAAACGGACGACATTTAGAAAAGTCCCAGAGTCTCAAGACTAGGTGCATTGAAACCGGCTCGGCCCATAGAGTCAGACCCCAACGAGCCTGTTTGATTGCTCATTCAAGGACCCCGTAGCAAGGCAATGAAAAAAGTGGATTTTCAGCACCAATTAAGGTATTGCTCGGGCACCGAATGACCTATCGAGCCGAAACTTGGGATTCGAGGTCGCCTCACATAGGGCTAAACATAATGTGAGAACTGGACCCGCAGCTAGAACATAACTACGTATTATTTGTTTTATTATGGTTTAAATGGAAGGCGCTGTGAATTTTGGGCCTGCTCTGAAATATGTTATAGTTGGCTTCTAAAGGAGTTGGTAAAAGTGAGTTTGGTGTCAGATGGTATCAGTTTGGTGTCTGAATATATCTAATTGACTGATGGACACCGACTTGCTACTTGACTTTTGTACATTTGCAATATGTTTCAACGGGGGGGTACCATCACAAAAAGCGACATGATGAAATTTAACACAACGAGCGATGGAGAGGAACCACTATCACTGCCCGGCCATCCTGAGGTCATCAGGACGTTGACTTTTGCATTTCTAAAGTATTTAAGAGAATGTACGTTACATTTGCAATATGATTCAACATCACATCATATTGCAAATGCACGTTAGATTTGCAATATGATTCAACACATCATATTGCAAATGTAACAGTGTGTGTTATGTTTGCAATATGATCCAACACATCATATTGCAAACGTAACAGTGTGTGTTATGTTTGCAATATGATTCAACACATCATATTGCAAATGTAACAGTGTGTGTTTGCAATATGATTCAACAGTGTGTTATGTTTGCAATATGATGTGATGTTTTTCACTGTTGAATCATATGCAAATGTAACGTGCATTCTTTAAATAAACCCTATGTGGGTTATGAATGTCTTATGAACCTGTCTTCAATGACAATCCATCAAGCCACTATGAGGTCTACCTGTGTTGATTCTAAGCTTCCTGGAGCAACCGGAAGTGATAAAATCACCCTAAAAGTGTTTTGCCATACCCAACCAGCAGTTTGTGATATATAGTGCATTCAACCCTGTGTAAATCAGTCAGTTCTTAACGTATAGACTTAAAACTCAGGATTCTGTAAAAGCATACCCCGATCAGGATAGGTATTTACTTATAGCTTCCTGTGCCAACCGGAAGTGCCTTAAAATGGGGTCATAGGTGCTGTTTCAAAGGGTTAAAAAAGTCAGATCTTTCCAAAACTTTAAGTGTGTGATTAGGCAACCTTCATGAACTGTAAATCAGTCATTTCTCTAAACAGATGTCAAAGAAAAGCTCACACACACACACAAGTCCAAACTGTTCGGGCACCTGGTATTTTTTTGGGGTTACCAGGTGCCATGTTTCAAGATGGTTGAAATTGCGTTTAGGGAGCATCCAGACCTCCATACCCGCTCTGGGAGCACTATTCTACGGCCAAAAATCAATGGGGGCTGGCCTGAGTGTTTTATGGAGGTTTTCACAAAAACTCAGAAAATATTCTGTTTTTTTACTGGAAAATATTTTATGTTTTTTCTTCTCGAGTCAATGGGGTACGGCCTGAGTGATTTATGGAGGTTTCCAAACAAAGTCAAAAAATATTCTATGTTTCATGTTTTGGGTTACCAGGCGTCATTTTTCAAAACGGTTTTAAATGCTTTTAGGTGTCATCCAGACGTCCATGGGAGCACTATACTACGGCCCCAAATCAATGGGTGCTGGCCTGAGTGATTTATGGAGGTTTGGGGGGTGATACGTTTTTTCTAATTTATTCACATTTTTGACTTCGTATTAAATCAGATTGCAAATGCACAAAACATATTCCTTAAGTACAAGTAAACATTTATAAAAAATGATGATAGTAAAATGTGACTAAAGTATTTTCATACAGTTCTTATTACATGTGTAATTGACGTAAAAATCGAAAGAATTTCAAAAAACGGTCCAGAAAGCACTTTTTTAAATGGAATATATGTTTTTTCCACATTTTTAACATTTTTGACTTTTAACTTTTGACTTCCTATGAAATCACATTCCAAATGGACAAAACATATTCCTTAAGTCCAAATAAAAATGTCCAAAAAATTATGTTAATAAAATTTGACAAAAGTATTTTCATACAGTTCTTACACATGTGTAATTGACATAAAAATTGAAAGAATTTCGAAAAACGGTCCAGAAAGCACTTTTTTAAAGGGGGTGATACGTTTTTTCCAAATTTTTGACATTTTTGACTTTTGACTTTTGACTTCCTATGAATTCACATTCCAAATGCACAAAACATATTTCTTAAGTACAAATAAAAATTTCAAAAAAATTATGTTAATAAAATTTGACAAAAGTATTTTCATACAGTTCTTACACGTGTAATTGACATAAAACTCGAAAGAATTTCAAAAAACGGTCCAGAAAGCACTTTTTTTAAGGGGGTGATACGTTTTTTCCAAATTTTTGACATTTTTGACTTTTGACTTTTGACTTCCTATGAAATCACATTCCAAATGCACAAAACATATACCTTAAGTTCAAATAAAATTTCAAAAAAAATTATGTTAATAAAATTTGAAAAAAGTATTTTCATATAGTTCTTACACATGTGTAATTGACATAAACCTCGAAAGAATTTCGAAAAACGGTCCAGAAAGCACTTTTTTAAGGGGGTGATAAGTTTTTGCCAAAACTTTCAAAATCTCAAAATTTTACTCTTGGGTCTTGACTTGCGTTACAAAAGGCCTATGAAAAATTTAGATAGAACACAGTCGCCCACTATAGGAATTTTGGAGTGTTACACAGCTCATTTACAGCATGGCATTTGCCATCAACTTTGGATGAAACACCGCCAGAAATAGTGTATTTGTCCATCGTGTATATGCTGCGCCCGGTGCCAATAACTTGCCATGTTATTTTGTACAATTGGGGGGGGACTTCCCTTACATAATATAATAGAGACAATATATCTAGCTGGTCTGTCATAAAATAATAGAGACAGTTGATCTAGCTGGTCTATCATAATATAATAGATACTGTAGATCTAGCTGGTCTGTCATGATATAATAGAGACAGTAGATCTAGCTGGTCTTTCATAATATAATAGAGACAGTAGATCTAGCTGGTCTGTCATAATATAATAGAGACAGTAGATCTAGCTGGTCTGTCATAATGTAATAGAGACATTAGATCTAGCTGGTCTGTCATAATATAATAGAGACAGTATATCTAGCTGGTCTGTCATAAAATAATAGAGACAGTATATCTAGCTGGTCTGTCATAATATAATAGAGACAATATATCTAGCTGGTCTGTCATAAAATAATAGAGACAGTTGATCTAGCTAGTCTGTCATAATATAATAGATACTGTAGATCTAGCTGGTCTGTCATAATATAATAGAGGCAGTATATCTAGCTGGTCTGTCATTATATAATAGAGACAGTAGATCTAGCTGGTCTTTCATAATATAATAGAGACATTAGATCTAGCTGGTCTGTCATAATGTAATAGAGACATTAGATCTAGCTGGTCTATCATAACATAATAGAGACAGTAGATCTAGCTGGCCTGTCATAATATAATAGAGACAGTAGATCTAGCTGGTCTGTCATAATATAATAGATACTGTACATCTAGCTGCTCTGTCATAATATAATAGAGGCAGTAGATCTAGCTGGTCTGTCATTGTATAATAGAGACAGTAGATCTAGCTGGTCTGTCATAATATAATAGAGGCAGTAGATCTAGCTGGTCTGTCATTGTATAATAGAGACAGTGGATCTAGCTGGTCTGTCATAATATAATAGAGACATTAGATCTAGCTGGTCTGTCATAATATAATAGAGACAATATATCTAGCTGGTCTGTCATAATATAATAGAGACAGTAGATCTAGCTGGTCTGTCATAATATAACAGATACTGTAGATCTAGCTGGTCTGTTATAATATAATAGAGACAGTATATCTAGCTGAACTGTCATAATATAATAGAGACAGTAGATCTACCTGGTCTGTCATAATATAATAGAGACAGTAGATCTAGCTGGTCTGTCATAATATAATAGATACTGTAGATCTAGCTGGTCTGTTATAATATAATAGAGACAGTATATCTAGCTGAACTGTCATAATATAATAGAGACAGTAGATCTACCTGGTCTGTCATAATATAATAGAGACAGTAGATCTAGCTGGTCTGTCATAAAACAATAGTGACAGTAGATCTAGCTGGTTTGTCATAATATAATAGAGACATTATATCTAGCTGGGCTGTCATTATATAATAGAGACAGTAGATCTACCTGGTCTGTCATAATATAATAGAGACAGTAGATCTAGCTGGTCTGTCATAAAACAATAGTGACAGTAGATCTAGCTGGTTTGTCATAATATAATAGAGACATTATATCTAGCTGGGCTGTCATTATGTAATAGAGACATTAGATCTAGCTGGTCTGTCATAATATAATAGAGACAGTAGATCTAGCTGGCCTGTCATAATATAATAGATACTGTAGATCTAGCTGGTCTGTCATAATATAATAGATACTGTAGATCTAGCTGGTCTGTCATAATATAATAGATACTGTAGATCTAGCTGGTCTGTCATGATATAATAGAGACAGTATATCTAGCTGGTCTGTCATAATATAATAGAGACAATATATCTAGCTGGTCTGTCATAAAATAATAGAGACAGTTGATCTAGCTAGTCTGTCATAATATAATAGATACTGTAGATCTAGCTGGTCTGTCATAATATAATAGAGACAGTATATCTAGCTGGTCTGTCATTATATAATAGAGACAGTAGATCTAGCTGGTCTTTCATAATATAATAGAGACATTAGATCTAGCTGGTCTGTCATAATGTAATAGAGACATTAGATCTAGCTGGTCTATCATAACATAATAGAGACAGTAGATCTAGCTGGCCTGTCATAATATAATAGAGACAGTAGATCTAGCTGGTCTGTCATAATATAATAGATACTGTACATCTAGCTGCTCTGTCATAATATAATAGAGGCAGTAGATCTAGCTGGTCTGTCATTGTATAATAGAGACAGTAGATCTAGCTGGTCTGTCATAATATAATAGAGACAGTAGATCTAGCTGGTCTGTCATAATATAATAGATACTGTAGATCTAGCTGGTCTGTTACAATATAATAGAGACAGTATATCTAGCTGAACTGTCATAATATAATAGAGACAGTAGATCTACCTGGTCTGTCATAATATAATAGAGACAGTAGATCTAGCTGGTCTGTCATAAAACAATAGTGACAGTAGATCTAGCTGGTTTGTCATAATATAATAGAGACATTATATCTAGCTGGGCTGTTATTATATAATAGAGACAGTAGATCTAGCTGGTCTGTCATAATATAATAGAGCCATTAGATGTAGCTGGTCTGTCATAATGTAATAGAGACATTAGATCTAGCTGGTCTGTCATAATATAATAGAGACAGTAGATCTAGCTGGCCTGTCATAATATAATAGATACTGTAGATCTAGCTGGTCTGTCATAATATAATAGATACTGTAGATCTAGCTGGTCTGTCATAATATAATAGATACTGTAGATCTAGCTGGTCTGTCATGATATAATAGAGACAGTATATCTAGCTGGTCTGTCATAATATAATAGAGACAATATATCTAGCTGGTCTGTCATAAAATAATAGAGACAGTTGATCTAGCTAGTCTGTCATAATATAATAGATACTGTAGATCTAGCTGGTCTGTCATAATATAATAGAGGCAGTATATCTAGCTGGTCTGTCATTATATAATAGAGACAGTAGATCTAGCTGGTCTTTCATAATATAATAGAGACATTAGATCTAGCTGGTCTGTCATAATGTAATAGAGACATTAGATCTAGCTGGTCTATCATAACATAATAGAGACAGTAGATCTAGCTGGCCTGTCATAATATAATAGAGACAGTAGATCTAGCTGGTCTGTCATAATATAATAGATACTGTACATCTAGCTGCTCTGTCATAATATAATAGAGGCAGTAGATCTAGCTGGTCTGTCATTGTATAATAGAGACAGTAGATCTAGCTGGTCTGTCATAATATAATAGAGGCAGTAGATCTAGCTGGTCTGTCATTGTATAATAGAGACAGTAGATCTAGCTGGTCTGTCATAAAACAATAGTGACAGTAGATCTAGCTGGTTTGTCATAATATAATAGAGACATTATATCTAGCTGGGCTGTCATTATGTAATAGAGACATTAGATCTAGCTGGTCTGTCATAATATAATAGAGACAGTAGATCTAGCTGGCCTGTCATAATATAATAGATACTGTAGATCTAGCTGGTCTGTCATAATATAATAGATACTGTAGATCTAGCTGGTCTGTCATAATATAATAGATACTGTAGATCTAGCTGGTCTGTCATAATATAATAGAGACAGTATATCTAGCTGGTCTGTCATAATATAATAGAGACAATATATCTAGCTGGTCTGTCATAAAATAATAGAGACAGTTGATCTAGCTAGTCTGTCATAATATAATAGATACTGTAGATCTAGCTGGTCTGTCATAATATAATAGAGACAGTATATCTAGCTGGTCTGTCATTATATAATAGAGACAGTAGATCTAGCTGGTCTTTCATAATATAATAGAGACATTAGATCTAGCTGGTCTGTCATAATGTAATAGAGACATTAGATCTAGCTGGTCTATCATAACATAATAGAGACAGTAGATCTAGCTGGCCTGTCATAATATAATAGAGACAGTAGATCTAGCTGGTCTGTCATAATATAATAGATACTGTACATCTAGCTGCTCTGTCATAATATAATAGAGGCAGTAGATCTAGCTGGTCTGTCATTGTATAATAGAGACAGTAGATCTAGCTGGTCTGTCATAATATAATAGAGACAGTAGATCTAGCTGGTCTGTCATAATATAATAGATACTGTAGATCTAGCTGGTCTGTTACAATATAATAGAGACAGTATATCTAGCTGAACTGTCATAATATAATAGAGACAGTAGATCTACCTGGTCTGTCATAATATAATAGAGACAGTAGATCTAGCTGGTCTGTCATAAAACAATAGTGACAGTAGATCTAGCTGGTTTGTCATAATATAATAGAGACATTATATCTAGCTGGGCTGTTATTATATAATAGAGACAGTAGATCTAGCTGGTCTGTCATAATATAATAGAGCCATTAGATGTAGCTGGTCTGTCATAATGTAATAGAGACATTAGATCTAGCTGGTCTGTCATAATATAATAGAGACAGTAGATCTAGCTGGCCTGTCATAATATAATAGATACTGTAGATCTAGCTGGTCTGTCATAATATAATAGATACTGTAGATCTAGCTGGTCTGTCATAATATAATAGATACTGTAGATCTAGCTGGTCTGTCATGATATAATAGAGACAGTATATCTAGCTGGTCTGTCATAATATAATAGAGACAATATATCTAGCTGGTCTGTCATAAAATAATAGAGACAGTTGATCTAGCTAGTCTGTCATAATATAATAGATACTGTAGATCTAGCTGGTCTGTCATAATATAATAGAGGCAGTATATCTAGCTGGTCTGTCATTATATAATAGAGACAGTAGATCTAGCTGGTCTTTCATAATATAATAGAGACATTAGATCTAGCTGGTCTGTCATAATGTAATAGAGACATTAGATCTAGCTGGTCTATCATAACATAATAGAGACAGTAGATCTAGCTGGCCTGTCATAATATAATAGAGACAGTAGATCTAGCTGGTCTGTCATAATATAATAGATACTGTACATCTAGCTGCTCTGTCATAATATAATAGAGGCAGTAGATCTAGCTGGTCTGTCATTGTATAATAGAGACAGTAGATCTAGCTGGTCTGTCATAATATAATAGAGGCAAATAAATAAGATACAAACTTTATAAAGTCCAACTGAAAAAGCTACCTTCGGTTGATCTGTGGGGAAACAAGATATTTTCAGCCACAAAAGAAAAGTTCAACTCTATAAGAGGAGAGCATCGTCTCTGTAACAAGTAAAATGTCACATTTCAGCTATAACATACATTTGTGAAATTGCAATGATAGAAACATTGACTTTTAAATCGTTGTGAATTTTGTTTTAGACCGTTTAGACCGTCGTGAGACAGGTTAGTTTTACCCTACTGATGATGTGTTGTCTAGCTGGTCTGTCATTGTATAATAGAGACAGTGGATCTAGCTGGTCTGTCATAATATAATAGAGACATTAGATCTAGCTGGTCTGTCATAATATAATAGAGACAATATATCTAGCTGGTCTGTCATAATATAATATAGAGACAGTAGATCTAGCTGGTCTGTCATAATATAACAGAGACTGTAGATCTAGCTGGTCTGTTATAATATAATAGAGACAGTATATCTAGCTGAACTGTCATAATATAATAGAGACAGTAGATCTACCTGGTCTGTCATAATATAATAGAGACAGTAGATCTAGCTGGTCTGTCATAATATAATAGATACTGTAGATCTAGCTGGTCTGTTATAATATAATAGAGACAGTATATCTAGCTGAACTGTCATAATATAATAGAGACAGTAGATCTACCTGGTCTGTCATAATATAATAGAGACAGTAGATCTAGCTGGTCTGTCATAAAACAATAGTGACAGTAGATCTAGCTGGTTTGTCATAATATAATAGAGACATTATATCTAGCTGGGCTGTCATTATATAATAGAGACAGTAGATCTACCTGGTCTGTCATAATATAATAGAGACAGTAGATCTAGCTGGTCTGTCATAAAACAATAGTGACAGTAGATCTAGCTGGTTTGTCATAATATAATAGAGACATTATATCTAGCTGGGCTGTCATTATATAATAGAGACAGTAGATCTAGCTGGTCTGTCATAATATAATAGAGCCATTAGATCTAGCTGGTCTGTCATAATGTAATAGAGACATTAGATCTAGCTGGTCTGTCATAATATAATAGAGACAGTAGATCTAGCTGGCCTGTCATAATATAATAGATACTGTAGATCTAGCTGGTCTGTCATAATATAATAGATACTGTAGATCTAGCTGGTCTGTCATAATATAATAGATACTGTAGATCTAGCTGGTCTGTCATGATATAATAGAGACAGTATATCTAGCTGGTCTGTCATAATATAATAGAGACAATATATCTAGCTGGTCTGTCATAAAATAATAGAGACAGTTGATCTAGCTAGTCTGTCATAATATAATAGATACTGTAGATCTAGCTGGTCTGTCATAATATAATAGAGACAGTATATCTAGCTGGTCTGTCATTATATAATAGAGACAGTAGATCTAGCTGGTCTTTCATAATATAATAGAGACATTAGATCTAGCTGGTCTGTCATAATGTAATAGAGACATTAGATCTAGCTGGTCTATCATAACATAATAGAGACAGTAGATCTAGCTGGCCTGTCATAATATAATAGAGACAGTAGATCTAGCTGGTCTGTCATAATATAATAGATACTGTACATCTAGCTGCTCTGTCATAATATAATAGAGGCAGTAGATCTAGCTGGTCTGTCATTGTATAATAGAGACAGTAGATCTAGCTGGTCTGTCATAATATAATAGAGGCAGTAGATCTAGCTGGTCTGTCATTGTATAATAGAGACAGTGGATCTAGCTGGTCTGTCATAATATAATAGAGACATTAGATCTAGCTGGTCTGTCATAATATA
This sequence comes from Salvelinus namaycush, assembly GCF_016432855.1. Lineage (NCBI taxonomy): Eukaryota > Metazoa > Chordata > Actinopteri > Salmoniformes > Salmonidae > Salvelinus > Salvelinus namaycush. The sequence continues at coordinate 22,035 of NW_024058894.1, forward strand.
ATAGAGACAATATATCTAGCTGGTCTGTCATAATATAAAAGAGACAGTAGATCTAGCTGGTCTGTCATAATATAACAGATACTGTAGATCTAGCTGGTCTGTTATAATATAATAGAGACAGTATATCTAGCTGAACTGTCATAATATAATAGAGACAGTAGATCTACCTGGTCTGTCATAATATAATAGAGACAGTAGATCTAGCTGGTCTGTCATAATATAATAGATACTGTAGATCTAGCTGGTCTGTTATAATATAATAGAGACAGTATATCTAGCTGAACTGTCATAATATAATAGAGACAGTAGATCTACCTGGTCTGTCATAATATAATAGAGACAGTAGATCTAGCTGGTCTGTCATAAAACAATAGTGACAGTAGATCTAGCTGGTTTGTCATAATATAATAGAGACATTATATCTAGCTGGGCTGTCATTATATAATAGAGACAGTAGATCTAGCTGGTCTGTCATAATATAATAGAGACAGTAGATCTAGCTGGTCTGTCATAATATAATAGAGACAGTAGATCTAGCTGGTCTGTCATAATATAATAGAGACAGTAGATCTAGCTGGCTGTCATATATAATAGAGACATTAGATCTAGCTGGTCTGTCATAATATAATAGAGACAGTAGATCTAGCTGGCCTGTCATAATATAATAGATACTGTAGATCTAGCTGGTCTGTCATAATATAATAGATACATTAGATCTAGCTGGTCTGTCATAATATAATAGATACTGTAGATCTAGCTGGTCTGTCATGATATAATAGAGACAGTATATCTAGCTGGTCTGTCATAATATAATAGAGACATATATCTAGCTGGTCTGTCATAAAATAATAGAGACAGTTGATCTAGCTAGTCTGTCATAATATAATAGATACTGTAGATCTAGCTGGTCTGTCATAATATAATAGAGCCAGTATATCTAGCTGGTCTGTCATTATATAATAGAGACAGTAGATCTAGCTGGTCTTTCATAATATAATAGAGACATTAGATCTAGCTGGTCTGTCATAATGTAATAGAGACATTAGATCTAGCTGGTCTATCATAACATAATAGAGACAGTAGATCTAGCTGGCCTGTCATAATATAATAGAGACAGTAGATCTAGCTGGTCTGTCATAATATAATAGATACTGTACATCTAGCTGCTCTGTCATAATATAATAGAGGCAGTAGATCTAGCTGGTCTGTCATTGTATAATAGAGACAGTAGATCTAGCTGGTCTGTCATAATATAATAGAGGCAGTAGATCTAGCTGGCCTGTCATAATATAATAGAGACATTAGATCTAGCTGGTCTGTCATAATATAATAGAGACAGTGGATCTAGCTGGTCTGTCATAATATAATAGAGACATTAGATCTAGCTGGTCTGTCATAATATAATAGAGACAGTAGATCTAGCTGGTCTGTCATAATATAATAGAGACAGTAGATCTAGCTGGTCTGTCATAATATAATAGAGACAGTAGATCTAGCTGGTCTGTCATAATATAATAGAGACAGTAGATCTAGCTGGTCTGTCATAATATAATAGAGACAGTAGATCTAGCTGGTCTGTCATAATATAATAGAGACAGTAGATCTAGCTGGTCTGTCATAATATAATAGAGACAGTAGATCTAGCTGGTCTGTCATAATATAATAGAGACAGTAGATCTAGCTGGTCTGTCATAATATAATAGAGACAGTAGATCTAGCTGGTCTGTCATAATATAATAGAGACAGTAGATCTAGCTGGTCTGTCATAATATAATAGAGACAGTAGATCTAGCTGGTCTGTCATAATATAATAGAGACAGTAGATCTAGCTGGTCTGTCATAATATAATAGAGACAGTAGATCTAGCTGGTCTGTCATAATATAATAGAGACAGTAGATCTAGCTGGTCTGTCATAATATAATAGAGACAGTAGATCTAGCTGGTCTGTCATAATATAATAGAGACAGTAGATCTAGCTGGTCTGTCATAATATAATAGAGACAGTAGATCTAGCTGGTCTGTCATAATATAATAGAGACATGTAGATCTAGCTGGTCTGTCATAATATAATAGAGACAGTAGATCTAGCTGGTCTGTCATAATATAATAGAGACAGTAGATCTAGCTGGTCTGTCATAATATAATAGAGACAGTAGATCTAGCTGGTCTGTCATAATATAATAGAGACAGTAGATCTAGCTGGTCTGTCATAATATAATAGAGACAGTAGATCTAGCTGGTCTGTCATAATATAATAGAGACAGTAGATCTAGCTGGTCTGTCATAATATAATAGAGACAGTAGATCTAGCTGGTCTGTCATAATATAATAGAGACAGTAGATCTAGCTGGTCTGTCATAATATAATAGAGACAGTAGATCTAGCTGGTCTGTCATAATATAATAGAGACAGTAGATCTAGCTGGTCTGTCATAATATAATAGAGACAGTAGATCTAGCTGGTCTGTCATAATATAATAGAGACAGTAGATCTAGCTGGTCTGTCATAATATAATAGAGACATTAGATCTAGCTGGTCTGTCATAATATAATAGAGACAGTAGATCTAGCTGGTCTGTCATAATATAATAGAGACATGTAGATCTAGCTGGTCTGTCATAATATAATAGAGACAGTAGATCTAGCTGGTCTGTCATAATATAATAGAGACAGTAGATCTAGCTGGTCTGTCATAATATAATAGAGACAGTAGATCTAGCTGGTCTGTCATAATATAATAGAGACAGTAGATCTAGCTGGTCTGTCATAATATAATAGAGACAGTAGATCTAGCTGGTCTGTCATAATATAATAGAGACAGTAGATCTAGCTGGTCTGTCATAATATAATAGAGACAGTAGATCTAGCTGGTCTGTCATAATATAATAGAGACAGTAGATCTAGCTGGTCTGTCATAATATAATAGAGACAGTAGATCTAGCTGGTCTGTCATAATATAATAGAGACAGTAGATCTAGCTGGTCTGTCATTAATATAATAGAGACAGTAGATCTAGCTGGTCTGTCATAATATAATAGAGACATTAGATCTAGCTGGTCTGTCATAATATAATAGAGACAGTATATCTAGCTGGTCTGTCATAATATAATAGAGACAGTAGATCTAGCTGGTCTGTCATAATATAATAGAGACAGTAGATCTAGCTGGTCTGTCATAATATAATAGAGACAGTAGATCTAGCTGGTCTGTCATAATATAATAGAGACAGTAGATCTAGCTGGTCTGTCATAATATAATAGAGACAGTAGATCTAGCTGGTCTGTCATAATATAATAGAGACAGTAGATCTAGCTGGTCTGTCATAATATAATAGAGACAGTAGATCTAGCTGGTCTGTCATAATATAATAGAGACAGTAGATCTAGCTGGTCTGTCATAATATAATAGAGACAGTAGATCTAGCTGGTCTGTCATAATATAATAGAGACAGTAGATCTAGCTGGTCTGTCATAATATAATAGAGACAGTAGATCTAGCTGGTCTGTCATAATATAATAGAGACAGTAGATCTAGCTGGTCTGTCATAATATAATAGAGACAGTAGATCTAGCTGGTCTGTCATAATATAATAGAGACAGTAGATCTAGCTGGTCTGTCATAATATAATAGAGACAGTAGATCTAGCTGGTCTGTCATAATATAATAGAGACAGTAGATCTAGCTGGTCTGTCATAATATAATAGAGACAGTAGATCTAGCTGGTCTGTCATAATATAATAGAGACATTAGATCTAGCTGGTCTGTCATAATATAATAGAGACAGTAGATCTAGCTGGTCTGTCATAATATAATAGAGACAGTAGATCTAGCTGGTCTGTCATAATATAATAGAGACAGTAGATCTAGCTGGTCTGTCATAATATAATAGAGACAGTAGATCTAGCTGGTCTGTCATAATATAATAGAGACAGTAGATCTAGCTGGTCTGTCATAATATAATAGAGACAGTAGATCTAGCTGGTCTGTCATAATATAATAGAGACAGTAGATCTAGCTGGTCTGTCATAATATAATAGAGACAGTAGATCTAGCTGGTCTGTCATAATATAATAGAGACAGTAGATCTAGCTGGTCTGTCATAATATAATAGAGACAGTAGATCTAGCTGGTCTGTCATAATATAATAGAGACAGTAGATCTAGCTGGTCTGTCATAATATAATAGAGACATTAGATCTAGCTGGTCTGTCATAATATAATAGAGACAGTATATCTAGCTGGTCTGTCATTATATAATAGAGACAGTAGATCTAGCTGGTCTGTCATAATATAATAGAGACATTAGATCTAGCTGGTCTGTCATAATGTAATAGAGACATTAGATCTAGCTGGTCTATCATAATATAATAGAGACAGTAGATCTAGCTGGCCTGTCATAATATAATAGAGACAGTAGATCTAGCTGGTCTGTCATAATATAATAGATACTGTACATCTAGCTGCTCTGTCATAATATAATAGAGGCAGTAGATCTAGCTGGTCTGTCATTGTATAATAGAGACAGTAGATCTAGCTGGTCTGTCATAATATAATAGAGACAGTAGATCTAGCTGGTCTGTCATTGTATAATAGAGACAGTGGATCTAGCTGGTCTGTCATAATATAATAGAGACATTAGATCTAGCTGGTCTGTCATAATATAATAGAGACAATATATCTAGCTGGTCTGTCATAATATAATAGAGACAGTAGATCTAGCTGGTCTGTCATAATATAACAGATACTGTAGATCTAGCTGGTCTGTCATAATATAATAGAGACAGTAGATCTAGCTGGTCTGTTATAATATAATAGAGACAGTATATCTAGCTGAACTGTCATAATATAATAGAGACAGTAGATCTACCTGGTCTGTCATAATATAATAGAGACAGTAGATCTAGCTGGTCTGTCATAACCAATAGTGACAGTATATCTAGCTGGTTTGTCATAATATAATAGAGACAATATATCTAGCTGGGCTGTCATTATATAATAGAGACAGTAGATCTAGCTGGTCTGTCATAATATAATAGAGACAGTAGATCTAGCTGGTCTGTCATAATATAATAGAGGCAGTAGATCTAGCTGGTCTGTCATTGTATAATAGAGACAGTGGATCTAGCTGGTCTGTCATAATATAATAGAGACATTAGATCTAGCTGGTCTGTCATAATATAATAGAGACAATATATCTAGCTGGTCTGTCATAATATAATAGAGACAGTAGATCTAGCTGGTCTGTCATAATATAATAGAGACAGTAGATCTAGCTGGTCTGTCATAATATAATAGAGACAATATATCTAGCTGGTCTGTCATAATATAATAGAGACAGTAGATCTAGCTGGTCTGTCATAATATAATAGAGACAGTAGATCTAGCTGGTCTGTCATAATATAATAGAGACTGTAGATCTAGCTGGTCTGTCATAATATAATAGAGGCAGTATATCTAGCTGGTCTGTCATTATATAATAGAGACAGTAGATCTAGCTGGTCTGTCATAATATAATAGAGACTGTAGATCTATCTGGTCTGTCATAATATAATAGAGACAGTAGATCTAGCTGGTCTGTCATAATATAATAGATACTTAAGATCTAGCTGGTCTGTCATAATATAATAGAGACAGTAGATCTAGCTGGTCTGTCATAATATAATAGAGACAGTAGATCTAGCTGGTCTGTCATAATATAATAGAGACAGTAGATCTAGCTGTCTGTCATAATATAATAGATACTGTAGATCTAGCTGGTCTGTTATAATATAATAGAGACAGTATATCTAGCTGAACTGTCATAATATAATAGAGACAGTAGATCTACTTGGTCTGTCATAATATAATAGAGACAGTAGATCTAGCTGGTCTGTCATAAAACAATAGTGACAGTAGATCTAGCTGGTTTGTCATAATATAATAGAGACATTATATCTAGCTGGGCTGTCATTATATAATAGAGACAGTAGATCTAGCTGGTCTGTCATAATATAATAGAGCCATTAGATCTAGCTGGTCTGTCATAATGTAATAGAGACATTAGATCTAGCTGGTCTATCATAATATAATAGAGACAGTAGATCTAGCTGACCTGTCATAATATAATAGATACTGTAGATCTAGCTGGACTGTCATAATATAATAGATACTGTAGATCTAGCTGGTCTGTCATAATATAATAGAGACAGTAGATCTAGCTGGTCTGTCATAATATAATAGATACTGTAGATCTAGCTGGTCTGTTATAATATAATAGAGACAGTATATCTAGCTGAACTTTCATAATATAATAGAGACAGTAGATCTACCTGGTCTGTCATAATATAATAGAGACAGTAGATCTAGCTGGTCTGTCATAAAACAATAGTGACAGTAGATCTAGCTGGTTTGTCATAATATAATAGAGACATTATATCTAGCTGGGCTGTCATTATATAATAGAGACAGTAGATCTAGCAGGTCTGTCATAATATAATAGAGCCATTAGATCTAGCTGGTCTGTCATAATGTAATAGAGACATTAGATCTAGCTGGTCTGTCATAATATAATAGAGACAGTAGATCTAGCTGGCCTGTCATAATATAATAGATACCTTAGATTTTAGCTGGTCTGTCATAATATAATAGATACTGTAGATCTAGCTGGTCTGTCATAATATAATAGATACTGTAGATCTAGCTGGTCTGTCATGATATAATAGAGACAGTATATCTAGCTGGTCTGTCATAATATAATAGAGACAATATATCTAGCTGGTCTGTCATAAAATAATAGAGACAGTTGATCTAGCTAGTCTGTCATAATATAATAGATACTGTAGATCTAGCTGGTCTGTCATAATATAATAGAGGCAGTATATCTAGCTGGTCTGTCATTATATAATAGAGGCAGTAGATCTAGCTGGTCTGTCATTGTATAATAGAGACAGTAGATCTAGCTGGTCTGTCATAATATAATAGAGGCAGTAGATCTAGCTGGTCTGTCATTGTATAATAGAGACAGTGGATCTAGCTGGTCTGTCATAATATAATAGAGACATTAGATCTAGCTGGTCTGTCATAATATAATAGAGACAATATATCTAGCTGGTCTGTCATAATATAATAGAGACAGTAGATCTAGCTGGTCTGTCATAATATAATAGAGACAGTAGATCTAGCTGGTCTGTCATAATATAATAGAGACAATATATCTAGCTGGTCTGTCATAATATAATAGAGACAGTAGATCTAGCTGGTCTGTCATAATATAATAGAGACAGTAGATCTAGCTGGTCTGTCATAATATAATAGAGACTGTAGATCTAGCTGGTCTGTCATAATATAATAGAGGCAGTATATCTAGCTGGTCTGTCATTATATAATAGAGACAGTAGATCTAGCTGGTCTGTCATAATATAATAGAGACTGTAGATCTATCTGGTCTGTCATAATATAATAGAGACAGTAGATCTAGCTGGTCTGTCATAATATAATAGATACTTAAGATCTAGCTGGTCTGTCATAATATAATAGAGACAGTAGATCTAGCTGGTCTGTCATAATATAATAGAGACAGTAGATCTAGCTGTCTGTCATAATATAATAGATACTGTAGATCTAGCTGGTCTGTTATAATATAATAGAGACAGTATATCTAGCTGAACTGTCATAATATAATAGAGACAGTAGATCTACTTGGTCTGTCATAATATAATAGAGACAGTAGATCTAGCTGGTCTGTCATAAAACAATAGTGACAGTAGATCTAGCTGGTTTGTCATAATATAATAGAGACATTATATCTAGCTGGGCTGTCATTATATAATAGAGACAGTAGATCTAGCTGGTCTGTCATAATATAATAGAGCCATTAGATCTAGCTGGTCTGTCATAATGTAATAGAGACATTAGATCTAGCTGGTCTATCATAATATAATAGAGACAGTAGATCTAGCTGGCCTGTCATAATATAATAGATACTGTAGATCTAGCTGGTCTGTCATAATATAATATATACTGTAGATCTAGCTGGTCTGTCATAATATAATAGATACTGTAGATCTAGCTGGTCTGTCATGATATAATAGAGACAGTATATCTAGCTGGTCTGTCATAATATAATAGAGACAATATATCTAGCTGGTCTGTCATAAAATAATAGAGACAGTTGATCTAGCTAGTCTGTCATAATATAATAGATACTGTAGATCTAGCTGGTCTGTCATAATATAATAGAGACAGTAGATCTAGCTGGTCTGTCATAATATAATAGAGGCAGTATATCTAGCTGGTCTGTCATTATATAATAGAGACAGTAGATCTAGCTGGTCTGTCATAATATAATAGAGACATTAGATCTAGCTGGTCTGTCATAATGTAATAGAGACATTAGATCTAGCTGGTCTATCATAATATAATAGAGACAGTAGATCTAGCTGGCCTGTCATAATATAATAGAGACAGTAGATCTAGCTGGTCTGTCATAATATAATAGATACTGTACATCTAGCTGGTCTGTCATAATATAATAGAGGCAGTAGATCTAGCTGGTCTGTCATTGTATAATAGAGACAGTGGATCTAGCTGGTCTGTCATAATATAATAGAGACATTAGATCTAGCTGGTCTGTCATAATATAATAGATACTGTACATCTAGCTGCTCTGTCATAATATAATAGAGGCATTAGATCTAGCTGGTCTGTCATTGTATAATAGAGACAGTAGATCTAGCTGCTCTGTCATAATATAATAGAGGCAGTAGATCTAGCTGGTCTGTCATTGTATAATAGAGACAGTGGATCTAGCTGGTCTGTCACAATATAATAGAGACATTAGATCTAGCTGGTCTGTCATAATATAATAGAGACAATATATCTAGCTGGTCTGTCATAATATAATAGAGACAGTAGATCTAGCTGGTCTGTCATAATATAATAGAGACAGTAGATCTAGCTGGTCTGTCATAATATAATAGATACTGTAGATCTAGCTGGTCTGTCATAATATAATAGAGACAGTATATCTAGCTGAACTGTCATAATATAATAGAGACAGTAGATCTACCTGGTCTGTCATAATATAATAGAGACAGTAGATCTAGCTGGTCTGTCATAAAACAATAGTGACAGTAGATCTAGCTGGTTTGTCATAATATAATAGAGACAATAGATCTAGCTGGGCTGTCATTATATAATAGAGACAGTAGATCTAGCTGGTCTGTCATAATATAATAGAGCCATTAGATCTAGCTGGTCTGTCATAATGTAATAGAGACATTAGATCTAGCTGGTCTGTCATAATATAATAGAGACAGTAGATCTAGCTGGCCTGTCATAATATAATAGATACTGTAGATCTAGCTGGTCTATCATAATATAATAGATACTGTAGATCTAGCTGGTCTGTCATGATATAATAGAGACAGTAGATCTAGCTGGTCTTTCATAATATAATAGAGACAGTAGATCTAGCTGGTCTGTCATAATATAATAGAGACAGTAGATCTAGCTGGTCTGTCATAATGTAATAGAGACATTAGATCTAGCTGGTCTGTCATAATATAATAGAGACAGTATATCTAGCTGGTCTGTCATAAAATAATAGAGAGAGTATATCTAGCTGGTCTGTCATACCTTAAGGGAAGTGTGAGACGGGAGCCGTATGGTTAGTGAAGAAAGTCCCATTGCAAATGTACGGTCCCTTACCTGACGTCTTGCGACGTCGCAGAAAATCGCGGACGGCGTCGGGCCGTGGGCGGCGGAGAGCTCTTTCAGGAAGTCACTCAAAAAAACGTCTCGGACTTTCGGTTTCCGTTTTATAAAAATGACAAATTTTTGACTTTTTTCTGCATTCTCGAAAATTCCCACAAGAGGGAAAATAAATCATATTGCAGGCGCACGAGCACGTGGCAAACGAGCGCGGCCTTTTCTCCTAAACTGAAAATATTTCGAAGACGAAACTCGGCGAGCGTCGGTTTGGAGTAATGGGCAGTTGGCCCCGAACAAGATGGCGTCGAGACCTCGCCGCTTTTTGAGTTATGGCCATTTTTCTGGGATTAAAGGGTTAAAACGCAAGTAGGGTGCTAATTTGACCGCTTCATGTCAAAGTACATAAGCATACGGTGTCAGGAAAAAAAGAACCAGCCATTTATCTATCGTAATTTAAGAGAAATCGTACATTGACCGTTTGGTGATGTTCACAAAGAGGAATTTTTTTTTCCAAAAAATCACAGATCCAGTTGCAGTGTGTTCAGACGTACATTTTTAAAGTGGGTCTCGAAGCTCTGCGAGAATCCTGTGATTTTATATGATTTTATGAAATAACACACACTCATTTAACCCTCTTTAAATAAGTCAGTTCTTAACATAAAGACTTAAAACTCAATATTATATAAGAGCCTACGCCAAGGAGGGTATGTGTTCAATTTCAGCTTCCTATGTCAACTGGAAGTACCTTAAAATTGTGCCACAGGGTCAGGTTTGAAGGGTAATAAGGTCAGATCTTTTCAAAACTTCACTTGTGTGATTAGACAACCCTCATGAACTGTAATCAGTCATTTTTCCCAACAGATGTCAAAGAAAAGCTCTCTCACACAAACACACACACACAAAAAGGAAGGATGGAGTGAAAAAGTACGGTGCTTAAAGACACACAAAGCCCACAATGGCATTACTATTATCTCTAGGCCGTGCCGAGTTCAACGAGACGCCCCGCTTGACCGTAGCTCGCTCGGTCTGAGCGCAGCGACCGTTACAAGAGAACGGACACAAATGACCTTTTGACCTCAATGTCAATTTCATTTGCTTTTGGGACACAGAGAGAGAACCGTTAAGGTTAGAAACACAATTTCACCTCAGGAGTGTTCTTAAGGTCCTCCCGATCTGTGCAAGCCTAACCCTGACCTTGTGGCATTAACCCTTCACAGTTAAAAGCTGGTGTTTACATCAAATAGTTTACAATGAAATGTCTCCCCATTGGAATACATTGACTGCACCTCTAAATTCAACCTAAAGCCTATGTGGGTTATGATTGTCTTATGAACCTGTCTTTGATGTCAGTCCATCAAGCCACCATGAAGTCTACCTGTGTCGATTCTAAGCTTCCTGGAGCAACCGGAAGTGGTTAAATCACCCTAAAAGTGTTTGCCATAGCCAACCTGCAGTTTGAGAGAAATAGTGCATTCAGCCCTATGTAAATCAGTCAATTTTTAACATACAGACTTAAAACTCAGGATTCTGTAACAGCCTACTCCAGTGATGATATGTGTTTATTTATAGCTTCCTGTGACAACCGGAAGTGCCATAACTGGTGTCAAATGGGCTGTTTCGAAGGGTTAAAAATGTCAAATCTTTCCAAAACTTCATATATGTGAATAGACAACCCTCATGAACTGTAAATCAGTTCTTCATCCCATCAGATTTCAACAAAAAAAATACACACCGACACAGAAATGATGGAGGGACACACTGAGGGGCTAAGAGGCAGACAGTGCCTGCAGTAGTTACTTTTGTTCCAACTTTTAAAGAACCGTCAGACCTAGAGTTCTGAAAATTTACAAACCTGTTCTAGACCTCAGGTCGATTGTGCACGGTGAATTATATGACTCTAGAAGGTTCTCGGATCGATAAAAAGCCTCGTGTATTTGCCATGTTTTCAATTCATTTTGACCTCAACGAAACGGACGACCTTTAGAAAAGTCCCAGAGTCTCAAGACTAGGTGCGTTGAAACCGGCTCGGCCCATAGAGACAGACCCCAACGAGCCTGTTTGATTGCTCATTCAAGGACCCCGTAGCAAGGCAATGAAAAAAGTGGAATTTCAGCACCAATTAGGGTTTTGCTCGGGCACCGAATGACCTATCGAGCCGAAACTTGGGATTCGAGGTCGCTTCACATAGGGCTAAACATAATGTGTGAACTGGACCCGCAGCTAGAACATAACTACGTATTATTTGTTTTATTATGGTTTAAATGGAAGGCGCTGTGAATTTTGGGCCTGCTCTGAAATATGTTATAGTTGGCATCTAAAGGAGTTGGAAAAAGTGAGTTTGGAGTCAGATGGTATCAGTTTGGTGTCTGAAAATATCTATTTGACTGATGGACACTGACTTGCTCGTTGACTTTTGTACATTTGCAATATGTTTCAACGGGGAGGTACCATGAGGAAAAAGCGACATGATGAAATTTCACGAAACGAGCGATGGAGAGGAACCACTATCACTGCCCGGCCATCCTGAGGTCATCAGACCGTTGACTTTTGCATTTCTAAAGTATTTAAGAGAATGTACGTTACATTTGCAATATGATTCAACATCACATCATATTGCAAATGCACGTTAGATTTGCAATATGATGTGATGTTGAATCATATTGCAAATGTAACGTGCATTCTTTAAATACTTTAGAAATACAAAAGTCAACGTCCTGATGACCTCAGGATGGCCGGGCAGTGATAGTGGTTCCTCTCCAACGCTCGTTGCGTGAAATTTCATCATGTCGATTTTGGTGATGGTACCCCCGCGTTGAAACATATTGCAAATGTACAAAAGTCGACTAGCAAGTCAACTAGCAAGTGTCAACAAAAGTCAACTAGCAAGTGTCCATCAGTCAATTGGTTATTTTCAGACACCAAACTGATACCATCTGACTCCAAACTCACTTTTTACAACTCCTTTAGAAGCCAACTATCACATATTTCAGAGCAGGCCCAAAATTCACAGCGCCTTCCATGAATGCACCAAAATAGCATTCTGAAATCACCACTAAAATGACATCGCCATATTCTCCAGGCCGTGCCGAGTTCAACGGGATGCCCCGCTTGACCGTAGCTCGCTCGGTCTGAGCGCAGCGACCGTTACAAGAGAACGGACACAAATGACCTTTTGACCTCAATGTCAATTTCATTTGCTTTTGGGAGACAGAGAGAGAACCGTTAAGGTTAGAAGCACAATTTCACCTCAGGAACAATCCTAAGGTCCTCCCGATCTGTGCAAGCCTAACCTTGACCTTGTGGCATTAACCCTTCACAGTTAAAAGAAGGCGTTTACATCAAACATTTTACAATGACATTTCGCCCCATAGGAATACATTGACTGCTCCTCTAAATTCAACCTGAAGCCTATGTGGGTTATGAATGTCTTATGAACCTGTCTTTGATAACAATCCATCAGGCTACTATGAGGTCTACCTGTGTTGATTTTAAGCTACCTGGAGCAACCGGAAGTGGTTAAAATCACCCTAAAAAGTGTCCAGATATACATGACTTGCAATTTTGAAAATCACTGCATTCAACCCTATGTAGATCAGTCAATTCTTAACGTATAGACTTAAAACTCAGGATTCTGTAACAGCATACCCCAGTCAAGATATGTGTTTACCTATAGCTTCCTGTGCCAACCGGAAGTGCCTTAAAATGGTGTCATGGTGCTGTTTCGAAGGGTTAAAAAGGTCAGAACTTTTCAAAACTTCATTTGTGTGATTAGACAAGCCTCATGAACTGTAAATCAGTCATTTCTCTAAGCAGATGTCAAAGGAAAGCTCTCTCTCACACAAAAACACACACACAAAGCAATGATGGAGTGAAAAAGTACGGTGCTTAAAGACACACAAAGCCGGCAATGGCATTCCCATTATCCCTAGGCCGTGCCGAGTTCAACGAGATGCCCCGCTTGACCGTAGCTCACTCGGTCTGAGCGCAGCGACCGTTACAAGAGAACGGACACGAATGACCTTTTGACCTCAATGTCAATTTTATTTGCTTTTGGGAGACAGAGAGAGAACCGTTAAGGTTAGAAACACAATTTCACCTCTGGAATGTTCTTAAGGTCCTCCCGATCTGTGCAAGCCTATCCTTGAGCTTGTGGCATTAACCCTTCACAGTTAAAAGAAGGTGTTTACATCAAACAGTTTACAATGACATTTCGCCCCATAGGAATACATTGACTGCTCCCCTAAATTCAACCTGAAGCCTATGTGGGTTATGAATGTCTTATGAACCTGTCTTTGATGACAGTCCATTAGGCCACCATGAGGTCTACCTGTGTCGATTCTAAGCTTCCTGGAGCAACCGGAAGTGGTTAAAATCACCCTAAAAGTGTTTGCAATAAGCACCCTGCAATTTGAGAGAAATAGTGCATTCAGCCCTATGTAAATCAGTCAATTTTTAACATATAGACTTAAAATTCAGGATTCTGTAACAGCATACTCCAGTGAGTATATGTCTTTACTTTCAGCTTCCTGTGCCAACCGGAAGTGCCATAATTGGTGTCAAATGGGCTGTTTTGAAGGGTTAAAAATGTCAAATCTTTCCAAAACTTCATAATTGTGATTAGGCAACCCTCCTGAACTGTAAATCAGTCATTAGTCCCATCAGATTTCAAAGAAAAATTTACACACCCAAACAGAAATGATGGAGGGACACACTGAGGGGCTAAGAGGCAGACAGTGCCTGTAGTAGTTACTTTTGTTCCAACTTTTAAAGAACCGTCAGACTTAGAGTTCTGAAACTTTACAAACCTGTTCTAGACCTCAGGTCGATTGTGCACGGTGAGTTATGTGGCTCTAGAAGGTTCTCAGACCGATAAACAGCCTCGTGTATTTGCTATGTTTTCAATTCATTTTCAGCTCAACGAAACGGACGACATTTAGAAAAGTCCCAGAGTCTCAAGACTAGGTGCATTGAAACCGGCTCGGCCCATAGAGTCAGACCCCAACGAGCCTGTTTGATTGCTCATTCAAGGACCCCGTAGCAAGGCAATGAAAAAAGTGGATTTTCAGCACCAATTAAGGTATTGCTCGGGCACCGAATGACCTATCGAGCCGAAACTTGGGATTCGAGGTCGCCTCACATAGGGCTAAACATAATGTGAGAACTGGACCCGCAGCTAGAACATAACTACGTATTATTTGTTTTATTATGGTTTAAATGGAAGGCGCTGTGAATTTTGGGCCTGCTCTGAAATATGTTATAGTTGGCTTCTAAAGGAGTTGGTAAAAGTGAGTTTGGTGTCAGATGGTATCAGTTTGGTGTCTGAATATATCTAATTGACTGATGGACACCGACTTGCTACTTGACTTTTGTACATTTGCAATATGTTTCAACGGGGGGGTACCATCACAAAAAGCGACATGATGAAATTTAACACAACGAGCGATGGAGAGGAACCACTATCACTGCCCGGCCATCCTGAGGTCATCAGGACGTTGACTTTTGCATTTCTAAAGTATTTAAGAGAATGTACGTTACATTTGCAATATGATTCAACATCACATCATATTGCAAATGCACGTTAGATTTGCAATATGATTCAACACATCATATTGCAAATGTAACAGTGTGTGTTATGTTTGCAATATGATCCAACACATCATATTGCAAACGTAACAGTGTGTGTTATGTTTGCAATATGATTCAACACATCATATTGCAAATGTAACAGTGTGTGTTTGCAATATGATTCAACAGTGTGTTATGTTTGCAATATGATGTGATGTTTTTCACTGTTGAATCATATGCAAATGTAACGTGCATTCTTTAAATAAACCCTATGTGGGTTATGAATGTCTTATGAACCTGTCTTCAATGACAATCCATCAAGCCACTATGAGGTCTACCTGTGTTGATTCTAAGCTTCCTGGAGCAACCGGAAGTGATAAAATCACCCTAAAAGTGTTTTGCCATACCCAACCAGCAGTTTGTGATATATAGTGCATTCAACCCTGTGTAAATCAGTCAGTTCTTAACGTATAGACTTAAAACTCAGGATTCTGTAAAAGCATACCCCGATCAGGATAGGTATTTACTTATAGCTTCCTGTGCCAACCGGAAGTGCCTTAAAATGGGGTCATAGGTGCTGTTTCAAAGGGTTAAAAAAGTCAGATCTTTCCAAAACTTTAAGTGTGTGATTAGGCAACCTTCATGAACTGTAAATCAGTCATTTCTCTAAACAGATGTCAAAGAAAAGCTCACACACACACACAAGTCCAAACTGTTCGGGCACCTGGTATTTTTTTGGGGTTACCAGGTGCCATGTTTCAAGATGGTTGAAATTGCGTTTAGGGAGCATCCAGACCTCCATACCCGCTCTGGGAGCACTATTCTACGGCCAAAAATCAATGGGGGCTGGCCTGAGTGTTTTATGGAGGTTTTCACAAAAACTCAGAAAATATTCTGTTTTTTTACTGGAAAATATTTTATGTTTTTTCTTCTCGAGTCAATGGGGTACGGCCTGAGTGATTTATGGAGGTTTCCAAACAAAGTCAAAAAATATTCTATGTTTCATGTTTTGGGTTACCAGGCGTCATTTTTCAAAACGGTTTTAAATGCTTTTAGGTGTCATCCAGACGTCCATGGGAGCACTATACTACGGCCCCAAATCAATGGGTGCTGGCCTGAGTGATTTATGGAGGTTTGGGGGGTGATACGTTTTTTCTAATTTATTCACATTTTTGACTTCGTATTAAATCAGATTGCAAATGCACAAAACATATTCCTTAAGTACAAGTAAACATTTATAAAAAATGATGATAGTAAAATGTGACTAAAGTATTTTCATACAGTTCTTATTACATGTGTAATTGACGTAAAAATCGAAAGAATTTCAAAAAACGGTCCAGAAAGCACTTTTTTAAATGGAATATATGTTTTTTCCACATTTTTAACATTTTTGACTTTTAACTTTTGACTTCCTATGAAATCACATTCCAAATGGACAAAACATATTCCTTAAGTCCAAATAAAAATGTCCAAAAAATTATGTTAATAAAATTTGACAAAAGTATTTTCATACAGTTCTTACACATGTGTAATTGACATAAAAATTGAAAGAATTTCGAAAAACGGTCCAGAAAGCACTTTTTTAAAGGGGGTGATACGTTTTTTCCAAATTTTTGACATTTTTGACTTTTGACTTTTGACTTCCTATGAATTCACATTCCAAATGCACAAAACATATTTCTTAAGTACAAATAAAAATTTCAAAAAAATTATGTTAATAAAATTTGACAAAAGTATTTTCATACAGTTCTTACACGTGTAATTGACATAAAACTCGAAAGAATTTCAAAAAACGGTCCAGAAAGCACTTTTTTTAAGGGGGTGATACGTTTTTTCCAAATTTTTGACATTTTTGACTTTTGACTTTTGACTTCCTATGAAATCACATTCCAAATGCACAAAACATATACCTTAAGTTCAAATAAAATTTCAAAAAAAATTATGTTAATAAAATTTGAAAAAAGTATTTTCATATAGTTCTTACACATGTGTAATTGACATAAACCTCGAAAGAATTTCGAAAAACGGTCCAGAAAGCACTTTTTTAAGGGGGTGATAAGTTTTTGCCAAAACTTTCAAAATCTCAAAATTTTACTCTTGGGTCTTGACTTGCGTTACAAAAGGCCTATGAAAAATTTAGATAGAACACAGTCGCCCACTATAGGAATTTTGGAGTGTTACACAGCTCATTTACAGCATGGCATTTGCCATCAACTTTGGATGAAACACCGCCAGAAATAGTGTATTTGTCCATCGTGTATATGCTGCGCCCGGTGCCAATAACTTGCCATGTTATTTTGTACAATTGGGGGGGGACTTCCCTTACATAATATAATAGAGACAATATATCTAGCTGGTCTGTCATAAAATAATAGAGACAGTTGATCTAGCTGGTCTATCATAATATAATAGATACTGTAGATCTAGCTGGTCTGTCATGATATAATAGAGACAGTAGATCTAGCTGGTCTTTCATAATATAATAGAGACAGTAGATCTAGCTGGTCTGTCATAATATAATAGAGACAGTAGATCTAGCTGGTCTGTCATAATGTAATAGAGACATTAGATCTAGCTGGTCTGTCATAATATAATAGAGACAGTATATCTAGCTGGTCTGTCATAAAATAATAGAGACAGTATATCTAGCTGGTCTGTCATAATATAATAGAGACAATATATCTAGCTGGTCTGTCATAAAATAATAGAGACAGTTGATCTAGCTAGTCTGTCATAATATAATAGATACTGTAGATCTAGCTGGTCTGTCATAATATAATAGAGGCAGTATATCTAGCTGGTCTGTCATTATATAATAGAGACAGTAGATCTAGCTGGTCTTTCATAATATAATAGAGACATTAGATCTAGCTGGTCTGTCATAATGTAATAGAGACATTAGATCTAGCTGGTCTATCATAACATAATAGAGACAGTAGATCTAGCTGGCCTGTCATAATATAATAGAGACAGTAGATCTAGCTGGTCTGTCATAATATAATAGATACTGTACATCTAGCTGCTCTGTCATAATATAATAGAGGCAGTAGATCTAGCTGGTCTGTCATTGTATAATAGAGACAGTAGATCTAGCTGGTCTGTCATAATATAATAGAGGCAGTAGATCTAGCTGGTCTGTCATTGTATAATAGAGACAGTGGATCTAGCTGGTCTGTCATAATATAATAGAGACATTAGATCTAGCTGGTCTGTCATAATATAATAGAGACAATATATCTAGCTGGTCTGTCATAATATAATAGAGACAGTAGATCTAGCTGGTCTGTCATAATATAACAGATACTGTAGATCTAGCTGGTCTGTTATAATATAATAGAGACAGTATATCTAGCTGAACTGTCATAATATAATAGAGACAGTAGATCTACCTGGTCTGTCATAATATAATAGAGACAGTAGATCTAGCTGGTCTGTCATAATATAATAGATACTGTAGATCTAGCTGGTCTGTTATAATATAATAGAGACAGTATATCTAGCTGAACTGTCATAATATAATAGAGACAGTAGATCTACCTGGTCTGTCATAATATAATAGAGACAGTAGATCTAGCTGGTCTGTCATAATATAATAGAGACAGTAGATCTAGCTGGTCTGTCATAATATAATAGAGACATTAGATCTAGCTGGGCTGTCATTATATAATAGAGACAGTAGATCTACCTGGTCTGTCATAATATAATAGAGACAGTAGATCTAGCTGGTCTGTCATAAAACAATAGTGACAGTAGATCTAGCTGGTTTGTCATAATATAATAGAGACATTATATCTAGCTGGGCTGTCATTATGTAATAGAGACATTAGATCTAGCTGGTCTGTCATAATATAATAGAGACAGTAGATCTAGCTGGCCTGTCATAATATAATAGATACTGTAGATCTAGCTGGTCTGTCATAATATAATAGATACTGTAGATCTAGCTGGTCTGTCATAATATAATAGATACTGTAGATCTAGCTGGTCTGTCATGATATAATAGAGACAGTATATCTAGCTGGTCTGTCATAATATAATAGAGACAATATATCTAGCTGGTCTGTCATAAAATAATAGAGACAGTTGATCTAGCTAGTCTGTCATAATATAATAGATACTGTAGATCTAGCTGGTCTGTCATAATATAATAGAGACAGTATATCTAGCTGGTCTGTCATTATATAATAGAGACAGTAGATCTAGCTGGTCTTTCATAATATAATAGAGACATTAGATCTAGCTGGTCTGTCATAATGTAATAGAGACATTAGATCTAGCTGGTCTATCATAACATAATAGAGACAGTAGATCTAGCTGGCCTGTCATAATATAATAGAGACAGTAGATCTAGCTGGTCTGTCATAATATAATAGATACTGTACATCTAGCTGCTCTGTCATAATATAATAGAGGCAGTAGATCTAGCTGGTCTGTCATTGTATAATAGAGACAGTAGATCTAGCTGGTCTGTCATAATATAATAGAGGCAGTAGATCTAGCTGGTGTGTCATTGTATAATAGAGACAGTGGATCTAGCTGGTCTGTCATAATATAATAGAGACATTAGATCTAGCTGGTCTGTCATAATATAATAGAGACAATATATCTAGCTGGTCTGTCATAATATAATAGAGACAGTAGATCTAGCTGGTCTGTCATAATATAACAGATACTGTAGATCTAGCTGGTCTGTATAATATAATGTATATCTAGCCTTGTCTGTCATATATAATAGAGACAGTAGATCTAGCTGGTCTGTCATAATATAATAGATGACAGTAGATCTAGCTGGTCTGTCATAATATAATAGAGACAGCTTCTATCTAGCTGGGCTGTCATAATATAATAGAGACATTAGATCTAGCTGGCTCTGTCATAATATAATAGATGACAGTAGATCATAGCTGGTCTGTCATAATATAATAGAGACAGTAGATCTAGCTGGTCTGTCATAATGTATAATAGAGACATTAGATCTAGCTGGTCTGTCATAATATATAGAGACAGTATATCTAGCTGGTCTGTCATAATATAATAGAGACAAGTATATCTAGCTGGTCTGTCATAATATAATAGAGACAGTAGATCTAGCTGGTCTGTCATAATATAATAGAGACAGTAGATCTAGCTGGTCTGTCATAATATAATAGAGACAGTAGATCTAGCTGGTCTGTCATAATATAATAGAGACAGTAGATCTAGCTGGTCTGTCATAATATAATAGAGACAGTATATCTAGCTGGTCTGTCATAATATAATAGAGACAGTAGATCTAGCTGGTCTGTCATAATATAATAGAGACAGTAGATCTAGCTGGTCTGTCATAATATAATAGAGACATTAGATCTAGCTGGTCTGTCATAATATAATAGAGACAGTAGATCTAGCTGGTCTGTCATTAATATAATAGAGACAGTAGATCTAGCTGGTCTGTCATAATATAATAGAGACAGTATATCTAGCTGGTCTGTCATAATATAATAGAGACATTAGATCTAGCTGGTCTGTCATAATATAATAGATACTGTAGATCTAGCTGGTCTGTCATAATATAATAGAGGACAGTAGATCTAGCTGGTCTGTCATAATATAATAGAGACAGTAGATCTAGCTGGTCTGTCATAATATAATAGAGACATTAGATCTAGCTGGTCTGTCATAATATAATAGAGACATTAGATCTAGCTGGTCTGTCATAATATAATAGAGACAGTAGATCTAGCTGGTCTGTCATAATATAATAGAGACAGTAGATCTAGCTGGTCTGTCATAATATAATAGAGACAGTAGATCTAGCTGGTCTGTCATAATATAATAGAGACAGTATATCTAGCTGGTCTGTCATAATATAATAGAGACAGTAGATCTAGCTGGTCTGTCATAATATAATAGAGACAGTAGATCTAGCTGGTCTGTCATAATATAATAGAGACAGTAGATCTAGCTGGTCTGTCATAATATAATAGAGACAGTAGATCTAGCTGGTCTGTCATAATATAATAGAGACAGTAGATCTAGCTGGTCTGTCATAATATAATAGAGACAGTAGATCTAGCTGGTCTGTCATAATATAATAGAGACAGTAGATCTAGCTGGTCTGTCATAATATAATAGAGACAGTAGATCTAGCTGGTCTGTCATAATATAATAGAGACAGTAGATCTAGCTGGTCTGTCATAATATAATAGAGACAGTAGATCTAGCTGGTCTGTCATAATATAATAGAGACAGTAGATCTAGCTGGTCTGTCATAATATAATAGAGACAGTAGATCTAGCTGGTCTGTCATAATATAATAGAGACATTATATCTAGCTGGGTCTGTCATAATAATAGAGACATTAGATCTAGCTGGTCTGTCATAATATAATAGAGACAGTAGATCTAGCTGGTCTGTCATAATATAATAGAGACAGTAGATCTAGCTGGTCTGTCATAATATAATAGAGGACAGTATATCTAGACTGGTCCTGTCATAATATAATAGAGACAGTAGATCTAGCTGGTCTGTCAATTAATATAATCAGATACATGTAGATCTAGCTGCGTCTGTCTATAATAAAATAGAGACAGTAGATCTAGCTGGTCTTTCATAATATAATAGAGACAGTATATCTAGCTGGTCTGTTCATAATATAATAGAGCAGTAGATCTAGCTGGTCTGCTTCATAATATAATAGAGGACATTAGATCTAGCTGGTCTGTCATAATATAATAGAGACATGTAGATCTAGCTGGTCTGTCATAAGATAATAGAGACAGTAGATCTAGCTGGATCTATCATAATATAATAGAGACATGTAGATCTAGCTGGTCTGTCATAATATACTAGCGAGGAGTAGATCTAGCTGGTCTGTCATTAATATAATAGATATGTAAAAGATCTAGCTGGTCTGTCATAATATAATAGACAGTAGATCTAGCTGGTCTGTCATAATATAATAGAGACAGTAGATCTAGCTGGTCTGTCATAATATAATAGAGACTGTAGATCTAGCTGGTCTGTCATAATATAATAGAGACAGTAGATCTAGCTGGTCTGTCATAATATAATAGGACAGTAGATCTGGCTGATCTGTCATAATATAATAGGACAGTAGATCTAGCTGGGATGTCATTATATAATAGAGACAGTATATCTAGCTGGTCTGTCTTAATATAATAGAGACAGTAGATCTAGCTGGTCTGTCATAATGTAATAGAGACATTAGATCGAGCTGGTCTGTCATAATATAATAGAGGCAGTAGATCTAGCTGGTCTGTCATAATATAATAGAGACTATAGCTAGCTGGTCTGTCATAATATAATAGAGACAGTAGATCTAGCTGGTCTGTCATAATATAATAGAGACATAGATCTAGCTGGTCTGTCATAAAATAATAGAGACATTGATCTA
>NW_024058895.1:0-44667 GCF_016432855.1 Salvelinus namaycush
GCTGACCTCTAGACATGTTTAGTAGATGACCTACCTAGCTGACCTCTAGACATGTTTAGTAGATGACCTGCCTAGCTGACCTTAGACATGTTTTAGTAGATGACCTACCTAGCTGCCTCTAGACATGTTTAGTAGATGACCTACCTAGCTGACCTCTAGACATGTTTAGTAGATGACCTACCTAGCTGACCTCTAGACATGTTTACCTACTAGACCTCTAGACATGTTTAGTAGGTGACCTACCTGGCTGACCTCTAGACATGTTTAGTAGGTGACCTACCTAGCTGACCTCTAGACATGTTTAGTAGATGACCTACCTAGCTGACCTCTAGACATGATTAGTAGGTGACCTACCTGGCTGACCTCTAGACATGTTTAGTAGGTGACCTACCTAGCTGACCTCTAGACATGTTTAGTAGATGACCTACCTGGCTGACCTCTAGACATGTTTAATAGATGACCTACCTAGCTGACCTCTAGACATGTTTAGTAGGTGACCTACCTGGCTGACCTCTAGACATGTTTAGGAGATGACCTACCTAGCTGACCTCTAGACATGTTTAGTAGATGACCTACCTAGCTGACCTCTAGACATGTTTTATTAGATGACCTACCTAGCTGACCTCTAGACATGTTTAGTAGATGACCTACCTATCTGACCTCTAGACATGTTTAGTAGATGACCTACCTAGCTGACCTCTAGACATGTTTAGTAGATGACCTACCTAGCTGACCTCTAGACATGTTTAGTAGATGACCTACCAGGCTGACCTCTAGACATGTTTAGTAGATGACCTACCTAGCTGACCTCTAGACATGTTTAGTAGATGACCTACCTAGCTGACCTCTAGACATGTTTAATAGATGACCTACCTAGCTGACCTCTAGACATGTTTAGTAGGTGACCTACCTAGCTGACCTCTAGACATGTTTAGTAGGTGACCTACCTAGCTGACCTCTAGACATGTTTAGTAGATGACCTACCTAGCTGAACTCTAGACATGTTTAGTAGATGACCTACCTGGCTGACCTCTAGACATGTTTAGTAGGTGACCTACCTAGCTGACCTCTAGACATGTTTAGTAGGTGACCTACCTGGCTGACCTCTAGACATGTTTAGTAGGTGACCTACCTAGCTGACCTCTAGACATGTTTAGGAGATGACCTACCTAGCTGACCTCTAGACATGTTTAGTAGATGACCTACCTAGCTGACCTCTAGACATGTTTTATTAGATGACCTACCTAGCTGACCTCTAGACATGTTTAGTAGATGACCTACCTATCTGACCTCTAGACATGTTTAGTAGATGACCTACCTAGCTGACCTCTAGACATGTTTAGTAGATGACCTACCTAGCTGACCTCTAGACATGTTTAGTAGATGACCTACCAGGCTGACCTCTAGACATGTTTAGTAGATGACCTACCTAGCTGACCTCTAGACATGTTTAGTAGATGACCTACCTAGCTGACCTCTAGACATGTTTAATAGATGACCTACCTAGCTGACCTCTAGACATGTTTAGTAGGTGACCTACCTAGCTGACCTCTAGACATGTTTAGTAGGTGACCTACCTAGCTGACCTCTAGACATGTTTAGTAGATGACCTACCTAGCTGAACTCTAGACATGTTTAGTAGATGACCTACCTGGCTGACCTCTAGACATGTTTAGTAGGTGACCTACCTAGCTGACCTCTAGACATGTTTAGTAGGTGACCTACCTGGCTGACCTCTAGACATGTTTAGTAGGTGACCTACCTAGCTGACCTCTAGACATGTTTAGTAGATGACCTACCTAGCTGACCTCTAGACACGTTTAGTAAATGACCTACCTAGCTGACCTCTAGACATGTTTAGTAGGTGACCTACCTGGCTGACCTCTAGACATGTTTAGTAGGTGACCTACCTAGCTGACCTCTAGACATGTTTAGTAGGTGACCTACCTAGCTGACCTCTAGACATGTTTAGTAGATGACCTACCTAGCTGACCTCTAGACATGTTTAGTAGATGACCTACCTAGCTGACCTCTAGACATGTTTAGTAGATGACCTACCTAGCTGACCTCTAGACATGTTTAGTAGATGACCTACCTAGCTGACCTCTAGACATGTTTAGTAGATGACCTACCTAGCTGACCTCTAGACATGTTTAGTAGATGACCAACCTAGCTGACCTCTAGACATGGTTAGTAGATGACCTACCTAGCTGACCTTTAGACATGTTTAGTAGATGACCTACCTGGCTGACCTATAGACATGTTTAGTAGATGACCTACCTAGCTGACCTCTAGACATGTTTAGTAGATGACCTACCTAGCTGACCTCTAGACATACCTAGCTGACCTCTAGACATGTTTAGTAGGTGACCTACCTGGCTGACCTCTAGACATGTTTAGTAGATGACCTACCTAGCTGACCTCTAGACATGTTTAGTAGATGACCTACCTAGCTGACCTCTAGACATGTTTAGTAGGTGACCTACCTAGCTGACCTCTAGACATGTTTAGTAGATGACCTACCTGGCTGACCTCTAGACATGTTTAGTAGATGACCTACCTAGCTGACCTCTAGACATGTTTAGTAGATGACCTACCTAGCTGACCTCTAAACTTGTTTAGTAGTTGACCTACCTAGCTGACCTCTAGACATGTTTAGTAGATGACCTACCTAGCTGACCTCTAGACATGTTTAGTAGATGACCTACCAGGCTGACCTCTAGACATGTTTAGTAGATGACCTACCTAGCTGAACTCTAGACATGTTTAGTAGATGACCTACCTAGCTGACCTCTAGACATGTTTAGTAGATGACCTACCTAGCTGACCTCTAGACATGTTTAGTAGATTACCTACCTAGCTGACCTCTAGACATGTTTAGTAGATGACCTACCTAGCTGACCTCTAGACATGTTTAGTAGATGACCTACCAGGCTGACCTCTAGACATGTTTAGTAGATGACCTACCTAGCTGACCTCTAGACATGTTTGGTAGATGACCTACCTAGCTGACCTCTAGACATGTTTAATAGATGACCTACCTAGCTGACCTCTAGACATGTTTAGTAGGTGACCTACCTAGCTGACCTCTAGACATGTTTAGTAGGTGACCTACCTAGCTGCACTCTAGGCATGTTTAGTAGATTACCTACCTAGCTGACCTCTAGACATGTTTAGTAGATGACCTACCTAGCTGACCTCTAGACATGTTTAGTAGATGACCTACCTAGCTGACCTCTAGACATGTTTAGTAGATGACCTACCTAGCTGACCTCTAGACATGTTTAGTAGGTGACCTACCTGGCTGACCTCTAGACATGTTTAGTAGGTGACCTACCTAGCTGACCTCTAGACATGTTTAGTAGGTGACCTACCTGGCTGACCTCTAGACATGTTTAGTAGGTGACCTACCTAGCTGACCTCTAGACATGTTTAGTAGGTGACCTACCTAGCTGACCTCTAGACATGTTTAGTAGATGACCTACCTAGCTGACCTCTAGACATGTTTAGTAGATGACCTACCTAGCTGACCTCTAGACATGATTAGTAGGTGACCTACCTGGCTGACCTCTAGACATGTTTAGTAGGTGACCTACCTAGCTGACCTCTAGACATGTTTAGTAGATGACCTACCTGGCTGACCTCTAGACATGTTTAATAGATGACCTACCTAGCTGACCTCTAGACATGTATAGTAGGTGACCTACCTGGCTGACCTCTAGACATGTTTAGGAGATGACCTACCTAGCTGACCTCTAGACATGTTTAGTAGATGACCTACCTAGCTGACCTCTAGACATGTTTTATTAGATGACCTACCTAGCTGACCTCTAGACATGTTTAGTAGATGACCTACCTATCTGACCTCTAGACATGTTTAGTAGATGACCTACCTAGCTGACCTCTAGACATGTTTAGTAGATGACCTACCAGGCTGACCTCTAGACATGTTTAGTAGATGACCTACCTAGCTGACCTCTAGACATGTTTAGTAGATGACCTACCTAGCTGACCTCTAGACATGTTTAATAGAAGACCTACCTAGCTGACCTCTAGACATGTTTAGTAGGTGACCTACCTAGCTGACCTCTAGACATGTTTAGTAGGTGACCTACCTAGCTGACCTCTAGACATGTTTAGTAGATGACCTACCTAGCTGACCTCTAGACATGTTTAGTAGATGACCTACCTGGCTGACCTCTAGACATGTTTAGTAGGTGACCTACCTAGCTGACCTCTAGACATGTTTAGTAGGTGACCTACCTGGCTGACCTCTAGACATGTTTAGTAGGTGACCTACCTAGCTGACCTCTAGACATGTTTAGTAGGTGACCTACCTAGCTGACCTCTAGACATGTTTAGTAGATGACCTACCTAGCTGACCTCTAGACATGTTTAGTAGATGACCTACCTAGCTGACCTCTAGACATGTTTAGTAGATGACCTACCTAGCTGACCTCTAGACATGTTTAGTAGATTACCTACCTAGCTGACCTCTAGACATGTTTAGTAGATGACCTACCTAGCTGACCTCTAGACATGGTTAGTAGATGACCTACCTGGCTGACCTCTACACATACCTAGCTGACCTCTAGACATGTTTAGTAGATGACCTACCTAGCTGACCTCTAGACATGTTTAGTAGATGACCTACCTGGCTGACCTCTACACATGTTTAGTAGATGACCTACCTAGCTGACCTCTAGACATGTTTAGTAGATGACCTACCTAGCTGACCTCTAGACATGTTTAGTAGATGACCTACCTAGCTGACCTCTAGACATGTTTAGTAGATGACCTACCTAGCTGACCTCTAGACATGTTTAGTAGATGACCTACCTAGCTGACCTCTAGACATGTTTAGTAGATGACCTACCTAGCTGACCTCTAGACATGTTTAGTAGATGACCTACCTAGCTGACCTCTAGACATCTTTAGTAGATGACCTACCTAGCTGACCTCTAGACATGTTTAGTAGATGACCTACCTAGCTGACCTCTAGACCTACCTAGCTGACCTCTAGACATGTTTAGTAGATGACCTACCTAGCTACACACAGATATTATAATGGTCTCTTCAATCGGTTAGTTTTCCTATCTCCAGGTTTTCGGAGGACTACTCATTCCACCGGTAGTTTAAACTACAGACTTTGGGTCCGATGTTTACTTAATCTGGGAAAAATGACTGGAAGACCAGAATGTGCTTTGTTTAGTAAAACAATCCTACTCCAACACGGGGACAGTAACAGCAGTGTGGCGACTACACACATTTAATGTTGTGTATTTTGATGGATGGCGAGACCTGCAGTTCCAGACACAACCACTAGAGGGACGAGAGGAAATCTTCAATTAGAAAAGCCTGCACAGGATGAGATGTACAGGATACTAACCAATACATTGTTGGCTTAATGTATCATTTGGGTACATCAGAAATGTTGTGGTCTGTTCTCACTGGGGTTCTGTTTGGCCAGTTCAACCCACTGGTGTGTTATGTGTCTGGGAATGTGTCACTATGGGAAAGTGAATAAGGAAATGTTTAGGAAACTGGGGAGACCATTGACCAGAAGTCTATGGCTCTGACACTGCGTCAGATCCAAAATGGAGACCCAGTGGCCCTGCCAGACCAGTAGTGCCCCCTAGCTGCCAGGTGTTTGTTAATGTTGCCAACTCTAAATGCTTTGGTTAATGAATGATAATGTAGAGATAATATATATAAATAAAACATGTCTTTAAGGTGTAGCATGTTATTTAAAATGTTTATTTCATTAGACTTTTATTTAACTAGGCAAGTCAGTTAAGACCAAATTCATATTTACAATGACGGCCTCCCGGGGAACAGCGGGTTAACTGCCTTGTACAGGGGCAGAACGACAGATTTTTACCTTGTCGGCTCGGGGATTTGATCTTGCAACCTTTCAGTTACAAGTCCAACGCTCTAACCACTAGGCTACCTGCTCTAACCACTAGGCTACCTGCTCTGACCACTAGGCTACCTGCTCTGACCACTAGGCTACCTGCTCTAACCACTAGGCTACCTGCTCTAACCACTAGGCTACCTGTCTCTAACCACTAGGCTACCTGTCTCTAACCACTAGGCTACCTGTCTCTAACCACTAGGCTACCTGCTCTAACCACTAGGCTACCTGCTCTAACCACTAGGCTACCTGCTCTAACCACTAGGCTACCTGCTCTAACCACTAGGCTACCTGCTCTAACCACTAGGCTACCTGCTCTAACCACTAGACTACCTGCTCTAACCACTAGGCTACCTGTCTCTAACCACTAGGATACCTGTCTCTAACCACTAGGCTACCTGCTCTAACCACTAGGCTACCTGCTCTAACCACTAGGCTACCTGCTCTAACTACTAGACTACCTGCTCTAACCACTAGACTACCTGCTCTAACCACTAGGCTACCTGCTCTAACCACTAGACTACCTGCTCTAACCACTAGGCTACCTGCTCTAACCACTAGGCTACCTGCTCTAACCACTAGGCTACCTGCTCTAACCATGAGGCTACCTGCTCTAACCACTAGGCTACCTGCTCTAACCACTAGGCTACCTGCTCTAACCACTAGGCTACCTGTCTCTAACCACTAGGCTACCTGCTCTAACCACTAGGCTACCTGCTCTAACCACTAGGCTACCTGCTCTAACCACTAGGCTACCTGCTCTAACCACTAGGCTACCTGCTCTAACCACTAGGCTACCTGCTCTAACCACTAGGCTACCTGTCTCTAACCACTAGGCTACCTGCTCTAACCACTAGGCGACCTGCTCTAACCACTAGGCGACCTGTCTCTAACCACTAGGCGACCTGTCTCTAACCACTAGGCTACCTGCTCTAACCACTAGGCTACCTGCTCTAACCACTAGGCTACCTGCTCTAACCACTAGGCTACCTGCTCTAACCACTAGGCTACCTGTCTCTAACCACTAGGCTACCTGCTCTAACCACTAGGCTACCTGCTCTAACCACTAGGCTACCTGCTCTAACCACTAGGCTACCTGTCTCTAACCACTAGGCTACCTGCTCTAACCACTAGGCTACCTGCTCTAACCACTAGGCTACCTGCTCTAACCACCAGGCTACCTGCTCTAACCACCAGGCTACCTGCTCTAACCACTAGGCTACCTGCTCTAACCACTAGGCTACCTGCTCTAACCACTAGGCTACCTGCTCTAACCACCAGGCTACCTGTCTCTAACCACTAGGCTACCTGTCTCTAACCACTAGGCTACCTGCTCTAACCACTAGGCTACCTGTCTCTAACCACTAGGCTACCTGCTCTAACCACTAGGCTACCTGCTCTAACCACTAGGCTACCTGCTCTAACCACTAGGCTACCTGTCTCTAACCACTAGGCTACCTGCTCTAACCACTAGGCGACCTGTCTCTAACCACTAGGCTACCTGCTCTAACCACTAGGCTACCTGCTCTAACCACTAGGCTACCTGCTCTAACCACTAGGCTACCTGCTCTAACCACTAGGCTACCTGTCTCTAACCACTAGGCTACCTGCTCTAACCACTAGGCTACCTGCTCTAACCACTAGGCTACCTGCTCTAACCACTAGGCTACCTGTCTCTAACCACTAGGCTACCTGTCTCTAACCACTAGGCTACCTGCTCTAACCACTAGGCTACCTGCTCTAACCACTAGGCTACCTGCTCTAACCACTAGGCTACCTGCTCTAACCACTAGGCTACCTGCTCTAACCACTAGGCTACCTGTCTCTAACCACTAGGCTACCTGCTCTAACCACTAGGCTACCTGCCGACCCATTCAGAAGAGATGTGCAATTTGCAAAACATTGTTTCTGCCAATCGAGGTCAAATACACAAGGATGTGTTTTATTTTGTTATAACTCTTTCTAATTGTATGTGTATAGTTATCATGGTGACTTTTTCACATAAATCTGCTAATTCTGCAATAAACACAGTGATTTTAGAAACCAGATCCCACAAAGAAACCTGTTGTCCATGTTGAATCACCTTGTAGAGAATCACGAGTCACGTTGAATCACCATGTAGAGAATCACAAGTCATGTTGAATCACCTTGTAGAGAATCACAAGTCATGTTGAATCACCTTGTAGAGAATCACAAGTCATGTTGAATCACCTTGTAGAGAATAACGAGTCACGTTGAATCACCTTGTAGAGAATCACAAGTCATGTTGAATCACCTTGTAGAGAATCACAAGTCATGTTGAATCACCTTGTAGAGAATAACGAGTCACGTTGAATCACCTTGTAGAGAATCACGAGTCACGTTGAATCACCATGTAGAGAATCACAAGTCATGTTGAATCACCTTGTAGAGAATCACAAGTCACGTTGAATCACCTTGTAGAGAATCACGAGTCACGTTGAATCACCTTGTAGAGAATCACAAGTCACGTTGAATCACCTTGTAGAGAATCACAAGTCACATTGAATCACCTTGTAGAGAATCACAAGTCATGTTGAATCACCTTGTAGAGAATCACGAGTCATGTTGAATCACCTTGTAGAGAATCACAAGTCACGTTGAATCACCTTGTAGAGAATCACGAGTCATGTTGAATCACCTTGTAGAGAATCACAAGTCATGTTGAATCACCTTGTAGAGAATGCTTTTGACAATAAACACAATCTGTCTGATATTGCAACATTTTATTTTTTCCAACACACACACACACACACACACACATACAGAGAGAGACATCCATTAAAACTCTGTGACGATAATCCTAGTACCAGATCATCCTTCTAATTTAAGTGACACAATGCACAACAATGGCAGCAATGAGAACCAAGCCTGACTGGACTGATGCACACTGAGCAAGAAGAGAACTGCAAAATGAGTTCGGTCCCCGTCTAGACATGTCTGTGTTTTGTCGGTCAGTAGCTGTGACAGCCAGCAGACCAAAGTGCTGTGTTTCCATCCCTGGTTCCAGCCAGTCGTACGGTCCAACCCTCCACACAGTCCTGCCTGCGTTCCAAATGGCACCCTATTCTCTAGGGCAGTGTTTCCCAACTCCAGTCCTCCAGTACCCCCAACAGCCCAACTCCAGTACCCCCAACAGCCCAGCTCCAGTCCTCCAGTACCCCCCACAGCCCAACTCCAGTCCTCCAGTATCCCCAACAGCCCAACTCCAGTCCTCCAGTATCCCCAACAGCCCAACTCCTGTCCTCCAGGACCCCCAACAGCCCAACTCCAGTCCTCCAGTACCCCCAACAGCCCAACTCCAGTCCTCCAGTACCCCCCAACAGCCCAGCTCCAGTCCTCCAGTATCCCCAACAGCCCAACTCCAGTCCTCCAGTACCCCCAACAGTCCAACTCCAGTCCTCCAGTACCCCCAACAGCCCAGCTCCAGTCCTCCAGTACCCCCCAACAGCCCAACTCCAGTCCTCCAGTACCCCCAACAGCCCAACTCCAGTCCTCCAGTACCCCCAACAGCCCAACTCCAGTCCTCCAGTATCCCCAACAGCCCAACTCCAGTCCTCCAGTACCCCCAACAGCCCAACTCCAGTCCTCCAGTATCCCCAACAGCCCAACTCCAGTCCTCCAGTACCCCCAACAGCCCAACTCGTCCTCCAGTACCCCCAACAGCCCAACTCCAGTACCCCCAACAGCCCGACTCCAGTCCTCCAGTACCCCCAACAGCCCAACTCCAGTACCCCCAACAGCCCTCCTCCAGTACCCCCAACAGCCCAACTCCAAGTCCTCCAGTACCCCCCAACAGCCCTCCTCCAGTACCCCCAACAGCCCAACTCCAGTCCTCCAGTACCCCCAACAGCCCAACTCCAAGTCCTCCAGTACCCCCCAACAGCCCAACTCCAGTCCTCCAGTACCCCCAACAGCCCAACTCCAGTCCTCCAGTATCCCCAACAGCCCAACTCCAGTCCTCCAGTACCCCCAACAGTCCAACTCCAGTCCTCCAGTACCCCCAACAGCTCAACTCCAGTACCCCCAACAGCCCAACTCCAGTATCCCACCCAGAATGAGGGTGTAATACATGGAGAACAGAGTTGTTCCAGAATGAGGGTGTAATACATGGAGAACAGAGTTGTTCCAGAATGAGGGTGTAATACATGGAGAAACAGAGTTGTTCCAGAATGAGGGTGTAATACATGGAGAACAGAGTTGTTCCAGAATGAGGGTGTAATACATGGAGAAACAGAGTTGTTCCAGAATGAGGGTGTAATACATGGAGAACAGAGTTGTTCCAGAATGAGGGTGTAATACATGGAGAAACAGAGTTGTTCCAGAATGAGGGTGTAATACATGGAGAACAGAGTTGTTCCAGAATGAGTGTGTAATACATGGAGAACAGAGTTGTTCCAGAATGAGGATGTAGTACATGGAGAACAGAGTTGTTCCAGAATGAGTGTGTAATACATGGAGAACAGAGTTGTTCCAGAATGAGGATGTAGTACATGGAGAAACAGAGTTGTTCCAGAATGAGGGTGTAGTACATGGAGAACAGAGTTGTTCCAGAATGAGTGTGTAATACATGGAGAACAGAGTTGTTCCAGAATGAGGATGTAGTACATGGAGAAACAGAGTTGTTCCAGAATGAGGGTGTAATACATGGAGAACAGAGTTGTTCCAGAATGAGGATGTAGTACATGGAGAACAGAGTTGTTCCAGAATGAGGGTGTAATACATGGAGAACAGAGTTGTTCCAGAATGAGTGTGTAATACATGGAGAACAGAGTTGTTCCAGAATGAGGGTGTAATACATGGAGAAACAGAGTTGTTCCAGAATGAGGGTGTAATACATGGAGAAACAGAGTTGTTCCAGAATGAGGGTGTAATACATGGAGAAACAGAGTTGTTCCAGAATGAGGATGTAGTACATGGAGAACAGAGTTGTTCCAGAATGAGTGTGTAATACATGGAGAACAGAGTTGTTCCAGAATGAGGGTGTAATACATGGAGAACAGAGTTGTTCCAGAATGAGGGTGTAATACATGGAGAAACAGAGTTGTTCCAGAATGAGGATGTAGTACATGGAGAAACAGAGTTGTTCCAGAATGAGGGTGTAATACATGGAGAAACAGAGTTGTTCCAGAATGAGGATGTAGTACATGGAGAACAGAGTTGTTCCAGAATGAGGGTGTAATACATGGAGAAACAGAGTTGTTCCAGAATGAGGGTGTAATACATGGAGAACAGAGTTGTTCCAGAATGAGGGTGTAATACATGGAGAAACAGAGTTGTTCCAGTCATCAGGAATATATATACAGTGTGTCAGATGAATAACAGTGGTAATAGAAGCCCTGTCATGTAACTAGTGATGCACATTTCTGATCACTTTCACAAAAGTCACATCTTTTCCAGAAATCCTGTTAGGAGGATTAGGGATTTCCTTCTTATTCCCTCCTGATTCCGGGAATCTTCCAACTTTTGGAACTCTAAACCCATGTAATGTAACCTATGTAACGTAAGGTCAATATGAGGTCAGGGTGGTTGACCCTTCACCTCTGTAAACACTTGGCGCTCCTCTAACTAAGGAGTGGTCAGACGGACGGCTGGACAGATGAGCTGGAGACGGAAGGCCAGTACAGTAGTCCTAACTCTTAACTCAGTAGCTACCGCACCAACAATCAAGATCGTGTAATGATCCCTTTCTTAGTAAACACTCAACTGTTTGATAATGTACCTCAACAATACTGTACGTTGATAACTCTGAGCTAGAGTGAGAAGAAAATAAAATATGTGTTTGATTTGATATTTGTTTTGGGTTATTCCATTTCCTTCCCTGTCCAGAGGTCCCATATAGATGGAGGTAAACTGGACATCACACCCTAGTGGAGAATCCCTCTCAGTGTGACATCAGAACGGTGCTGTCTGTAGGTCTGATGTCATCACCAGGAGACACAGGAAGTGTCTAATCTGATATGCACATTTACAACATGCACCGTTCATGTCTCAACACTTGATTGCAACTAATGCAATTATATACCCTGGTAAACAAATGACAGTTTAAAACCTCCCCATCTTCTAGAAGACATCACTCTTGTTGTTTCAGTAAAGAGGTTTAAATGACAGTTAAAAACCTCCCCATCTTCTAGAAGACATCTCTCTTGTTGTTTCAGTAAAGAGGTTTAAATGACAGTTAAAAACCTCCCCATCTTCTAGAAGACATCTCTCTTGTTGTTTCAGTAAAGAGGTTTAAATGACAGTTAAAAACCTCCCCATCTTCTAGAAGACATCTCTCTTGTTGTTTCAGTAAAGAGGTTTAAATGACAGTTTAAAACCTCCCCATCTTCTAGAAGACATCTCTCTTGTTGTTTCAGTAAAGATGTTTAAATGACAGTTTAAAACCTCCCCATCTTCTAGAAGACATCTCTCTTGTTGTTTCAGTAAAGAGGTTTAAATGACAGTTAAAAACCTCCCCATCTTCTAGAAGACATCTCTCTTGTTGTTTCAGTAAAGAGGTTTAAATGACAGTTAAAAACCTCCCCATTTCTATACCAGACAAGGTGTGTTATGTCTCCACAGTACAGTAGGCAGCAGCATCATCAGTCTCAGGGCAGTGTGATGTGGACCAGACAGAAATACGGTAGTGTCTCCTCTCAGCTCTCCTCTCGTGTCATCAAATGGCCACAGCCAATCCAAGGTCTCAGGGCAAGCACAACAATAGATCCACAGTCTAAACTGGCATTACACAGTTTCTAGCCAATAGAAATACAGTCTCTAGATTAGAACAGTCTCTAGCCAATAGAAACACAGTATTTAGCTTCTAAACTGACATTCCACAACCCATGTCTTGTCATGGTACTGTGATGTTGACAAGCTGGCAGTCGGCTGAAACGATACAGGCCTTTCCTCCAAGAGCAATCTGTCTGTAACAGGCCTTTCCTCCAAGAGCAACCTGTCTGTAACAGGCCTTTCCTCCAAGAGCAATCTGTCTGTAACAGGCCTTTCCTCCAAGAGCAATCTGTCTGTAACAGGCCTTTCCTCCAAGAGCAATCTGTCTGTAACAGGCCTTTCCTCCAAGAGCAATCTGTCTGTAACAGGCCTTTCCTCCAAGAGCAATCTGTCTGTAACAGGCCTTTCCTCCAAGAGCAATCTGTCTGTAACAGGCCTTTCCTCCAAGAGCAATCTGTCTGTAACAGGCCTTTCCTCCAAGAGCCACCTGTCTGTAACAGGCCTTTCCTCCAAGAGCAATCTGTCTGTAACAGTCCTTTCCTCCAAGAGCAATCTGTCTGTAACAGGCCTTTCCTCCAAGAGCAATCTGTCTGTAACAGGCCTTTCCTCCAAGAGCAATCTGTCTGTAACAGTCCTTTCCTCCAAGAGCCACCTGTCTGTAACAGGCCTTTCCTCCAAGAGCAATCTGTCTGTAACAGGCCTTTCCTCCAAGAGCAATCTGTCTGTAACAGTCCTTTCCTCCAGTGTCTCCGGCCAGGGTGGCAGTGTAAAGTAGAGAATAGAAGCTTGTTGCAGCTGGAGACACTGTCTGAGACGGTGTCTGAGATGTGAAGTTTGTTGCAGCTGGAGACGCTGTCTGAGACGGTGTCTGAGACGTGAAGTTTGTTGCAGCTGGAGACGGTGTCTGAGACGTGAAGTTTGTTGCAGCTGGAGACGGTGTCTGAGATGTGAAGTTTGTTGCAGCTGGAGACGGTGTCTGAGGGGTGAAGTTTGTTGCAGCTGGAGACGGTGTCTGAGATGTGAAGTTTGTTGCAGCTGGAGACGCTGTCTGAGACGTGAAGTTTGTTGCAGCTGGAGACGGTGTCTGAGATGTGAAGTTTGTTGCAGCTGGAGACGGTGTCTGAGATGTGAAGTTTGTTGCAGCTGGAGACGGTGTCTGAGACGCTGTCTGAGACGTGAAGTTTGTTGCAGCTGGAGACGGTGTCTGAGACGTGAAGTTTGTTGCAGCTGGAGACGGTGTCTGAGACGTGAAGTTTGTTGCAGCTGGAGACGGTGTCTGAGATGTGAAATTTGTTGCAGCTGGAGACGCTGTCTGAGACGTGAAGTTTGTTGCAGCTGGAGACGGTGTCTGAGACGTGAAGTTTGTTGCAGCTGGAGACGGTGTCTGAGATCTGAAGTTTGTTGCAGCTGGAGACGGTGTCTGAGACGTGAAGTTTGTTGCAGCTGGAGACGGTGTCTGAGATGTGAAGCTTGTTGCAGCTGGAGACGCTGTCTGAGATGTGAAGTTTGTTGCAGCTGGAGACGCTGTCTGAGACGTGAAGTTTGTTGCAGCTGGAGACGGTGTCTGAGATGTGAAGTTTGTTGCAGCTGGAGACGGTGTCTGAGAAGTGAAGTTTGTTGCAGCTGGAGACGGTGTCTGAGACGTGAAGTTTGTTGCAGCTGGAGACGGTGTCTGAGACGCTGTCTGAGACGTGAAGTTTGTTGCAGCTGGAGACGGTGTCTGAGACGTGAAGTTTGTTGCAGCTGGAGACGCTGTCTGAGATGTGAAGTTTGTTGCAGCTGGAGACGGTGTCTGAGATGTGAAGTTTGTTGCAGCTGGAGACGCTGTCTGAGATGTGAAGTTTGTTGCAGCTGGAGACGGTGTCTGAGACGTGAAGTTTGTTGCAGCTGGAGACGGTGTCTGAGACGTGAAGTTTGTTGCAGCTGGAGACGGTGTCTGAGACGTGAAGTTTGTTGCAGCTGGAGACGCTGTCTGAGACGTGAAGTTTGTTGCAGCTGGAGAAGGTGTCTGAGATGTGAAGTTTGTTGCAGCTGGAGACGGTGTCGGAGACGTGAAGCTTGTTGCAGCTGGAGACGCTGTCTGAGACGTGAAGTTTGTTGCAGCTGGAGACGCTGTCTGAGACGTGAAGTTTGTTGCAGCTGGAGACGGTGTCTGAGACGTGAAGTTTGTTGCAGCTGGAGACGGTATCTGAGATGTGAAGTTTGTTGCAGCTGGAGACGGTGTCTGAGATGTGAAGTTTGTTGCAGCTGGAGACGGTGTCTGAGATGTGAAGTTTGTTGCAGCTGGAGACGCTGTCTGAGACGTGAAGTTTGTTGCAGCTGGAGACGGTGTCTGAGACGTGAAGTTTGTTGCAGCTGGAGACGGTGTCTGAGATGTGAAGTTTGTTGCAGCTGGAGACGGTGTCTGAGACGTGAAGTTTGTTGCAGCTGGAGACGGTGTCTGAGACGTGAAGTTTGTTGCAGCTGGAGACGGTGTCTGAGATGTGAAGTTTGTTGCAGCTGGAGACGCTGTCTGAGACGTGAAGTTTGTTGCAGCTGGAGACGGTGTCTGAGACGTGAAGTTTGTTGCAGCTGGAGACGGTGTCTGAGACGTGAAGTTTGTTGCAGCTGGAGACGGTGTCTGAGATGTGAAGTTTGTTGCAGCTGGAGACGGTGTCTGAGATGTGAAGTTTGTTGCAGCTGGAGACGGTGTCTGAGACGCTGTCTGAGACGTGAAGTTTGTTGCAGCTGGAGACGGTGTCTGAGATGTGAAGTTTGTTGCAGCTGGAGACGGTGTCTGAGACGTGAAGCTTGTTGCAGCTGGAGACGGTGTCTGAGATGTGAAGTTTGTTGCAGCTGGAGACGGTGTCGGAGACGTGAAGTTTGTTGCAGCTGGAGACGGTGTCTGAGACGTGAAGTTTGTTGCAGCTGGAGACGGTGTCTGAGATGTGAAGTTTGTTGCAGCTGGAGACGCTGTCTGAGACGTGAAGTTTGTTGCAGCTGGAGACGGTGTCTGAGACGTGAAGTTTGTTGCAGCTGGAGACGGTGTCTGAGATGTGAAATTTGTTGCAGCTGGAGACGCTGTCTGAGACGTGAAGTTTGTTGCAGCTGGAGACGGTGTCTGAGACGTGAAGTTTGTTGCAGCTGGAGACGGTGTCTGAGATCTGAAGTTTGTTGCAGCTGGAGACGGTGTCTGAGACGTGAAGTT
The DNA here is from genome assembly GCF_016432855.1 of Salvelinus namaycush. Taxonomy (NCBI): domain Eukaryota; kingdom Metazoa; phylum Chordata; class Actinopteri; order Salmoniformes; family Salmonidae; genus Salvelinus; species Salvelinus namaycush. Next base: position 15,834 of record NW_024058895.1, read on the forward strand.
TGTTGCAGCTGGAGACGCTGTCTGAGACGTGAAGCTTGTTGCAGCTGGAGACGCTGTCTGAGATGTGAAGTTTGTTGCAGCTGGAGACGCTGTCTGAGACGTGAAGTTTGTTGCAGCTGGAGACGCTGTCTGAGATGTGAAGTTTGTTGCAGCTGGAGACGGTGTCTGAGAAGTGAAGTTTGTTGCAGCTGGAGACGGTGTCTGAGACGTGAAGTTTGTTGCAGCTGGAGACGGTGTCTGAGACGCTGTCTGAGACGTGAAGTTTGTTGCAGCTGGAGACGGTGTCTGAGACGTGAAGTTTGTTGCAGCTGGAGACGCTGTCTGAGATGTGAAGTTTGTTGCAGCTGGAGACGGTGTCTGAGATGTGAAGTTTGTTGCAGCTGGAGACGCTGTCTGAGATGTGAAGTTTGTTGCAGCTGGAGACGGTGTCTGAGACGTGAAGTTTGTTGCAGCTGGAGACGGTGTCGGAGACGTGAAGTTTGTTGCAGCTGGAGACGGTGTCTGAGACGTGAAGTTTGTTGCAGCTGGAGACGCTGTCTGAGACGTGAAGTTTGTTGCAGCTGGAGAAGGTGTCTGAGATGTGAAGTTTGTTGCAGCTGGAGACGGTGTCGGAGACGTGAAGCTTGTTGCAGCTGGAGACGCTGTCTGAGACGTGAAGTTTGTTGCAGCTGGAGACGGTGTCTGAGACGTGAAGTTTGTTGCAGCTGGAGACGGTGTCTGAGACGTGAAGTTTGTTGCAGCTGGAGACGGTATCTGAGATGTGAAGTTTGTTGCAGCTGGAGACGGTGTCTGAGATGTGAAGTTTGTTGCAGCTGGAGACGGTGTCTGAGATGTGAAGTTTGTTGCAGCTGGAGACGCTGTCTGAGATGTGAAGTTTGTTGCAGCTGGAGACGGTGTCTGAGACGTGAAGTTTGTTGCAGCTGGAGACGGTGTCTGAGACGTGAAGTTTGTTGCAGCTGGAGACGGTGTCTGAGACGTGAAGTTTGTTGCAGCTGGAGACGGTGTCTGAGATGTGAAGTTTGTTGCAGCTGGAGACGGTGTCTGAGACGTGAAGTTTGTTGCAGCTGGAGACGGTGTCTGAGACGTGAAGTTTGTTGCAGCTGGAGACGGTGTCTGAGACGTGAAGTTTGTTGCAGCTGGAGACGGTGTCTGAGATGTGAAGTTTGTTGCAGCTGGAGACGGTGTCTGAGATGTGAAGTTTGTTGTAGCTGGAGACAGTGTCTGAGACGTGAAGTTTGTTGCAGCTGGAGACGGTGTCTGAGGGGTGAAGTTTGTTGCAGCTGGAGACGGTGTCTAAGACGCTGTCTGAGATGTGAAGTTTGTTGCAGCTGGAGACGCTGTCTGAGATGTGAAGTTTGTTGCAGCTGGAGACGGTGTCTGAGACGTGAAGTTTGTTGCAGCTGGAGACGGTGTCGGAGACGTGAAGTTTGTTGCAGCTGGAGACGGTGTCTGAGACGCTGTCTGAGACATGAAGTTTGTTGCAGCTGGAGACGGTGTCTGAGATGTGAAGTTTATTGCAGCTGGAGACGGTGTCTGAGACGTGAAGTTTGTTGCAGCTGGAGACGCTGTCTGAGACGTGAAGTTTGTTGCAGCTGGAGACGGTGTCTGAGACGTGAAGTTTGTTGCAGCTGGAGACAGTGTCTGAGACGTGAAGTTTGTTGCAGCTGGAGACGGTGTCGGAGACGTGAACCACTCTCACTTCAGTTCAGTTCCACTAAGTTGCTGTGTGAAGGACGGGTCCACACTCCCTGTAAACAAGGTATGTGTCCTTTTATAAAAGACGTTTCATCCCTCAGAGAGGGGTCACGCTACTGTCCCAACCAACCTGGTTCCTGACGTCTCTGTCAGCTGTGTTGTAGTTCTGCTGAAGGTCGAAGAGGGGAAACAATCTTCACAGTGCCAGAACTCCTGGTCCGTCTGAGTCAGTGAACAAGACTCCTTCAGACCCCTGTTCAATCCCACACAACTAACACCAATTAAAACTCTAATCCGTCTGAGTCAGTGAACAAGACTCCTTCAGACCCCTGTTCAATCCCACACAACTAACACCAATTAAAACTCTAATCCGTCTGAGTCAGTGAACAAGACTCCTTCAGACCCCTGTTCAATCCCACACAACTAACACCAATTAAAACTCTAATCCGTCTGAGTCAGTGAACAAGACTCCTTCAGACCCCTGTTCAATCCCACACCCCTGTTGTTCTTCTTGTGTCGTTGTCAGATTAGTCAAACATTCTGTGTTCATTTGTTTTTGTGTCAATGATGAAAGGCGTCTCGGTAGAGCAGGGATGCCTGAAGCACGGGAGTTTGAGTGATGTCACAACCTGAAACAGGAAGAATAGGGTTAGTATAGAACTGCTGGTGTAGGGACCTGCTCAGATATAGTCTCTCCTTCTGATGACAGAGAGTCAGAGGGGTGCCTATAGATTCAGAGAGGGGTGCCTATAGATTCAGAGAGGGGTGTTTATAGATTCAGAGGGGTGTTTATAGATTCAGAGGGGTGTTTATAGATTCAGAGGGGTGTTTATAGATTCAGAGGGGGGTGTCTATAGATTCAGAGAGGGGTGCCTATAGATTCAGAGAGGGGTGCCTATAGATTCAGAGAGGGGTGCCTATAGATTCAGAGAGGGGTGTTTATAGATTCAGAGGGGTGCCTATAGATTCAGAGGAGTGCCTATAGATTCAGAGAGGGGTGTTTATAGATTCAGAGGGGTGCCTATAGATTCAGAGGAGTGCCTATAGATTCAGAGGGGGGTGTCTATAGATTCAGAGGGGTGTCTATAGATTCAGAGGGGTGTCTATAGATTCAGAGGGGTGGCTATAGATTCAGAGGGGGGTGTCTATAGATTCAGAGGGGTGTCTATAGATTCAGAGGGGTGCCTATAGATTCAGAGGGGTGCCTATAGATTCAGAGGGGTGCCTATAGATTCAGAGGGGTGTCTATAGATTCAGAGGGGTACCTATAGATTCAGAGGGGTGTCTATAGATTCAGAGGGGTGTCTATAGATTCAGAGGGGTGCCTATAGATTCAGAGGGGTGCCTATAGATTCAGAGGGGTGCCTATAGATTCAGAGGGGTGTCTATCGATTCAGAGGGGTGCCTATAGATTCAGAGGGGTGTCTATAGATTCAGAGGGGTGCCTATAGATTCAGAGGGGTGCCTATAGATTCAGAGGGGTGCCTATAGATTCAGAGGGGTGCCTATAGATTCAGAGGGGTGCCTATAGATTCAGAGGGGTGTCTATAGATTCAGAGGGGTGTCTATAGATTCAGAGGGGTGCCTATAGATTCAGAGGGGTGCCTATAGATTCAGAGGGGTGCCTATAGATTCAGAGGGGTGCCTATAGATTCAGAGGGGTGCCTATAGATTCAGAGGGGTGCCTATAGATTCAGAGGGGTGTCTATAGATTCAGAGGGGTGTCTATAGATTCAGAGGGGTGTCTATAGATTCAGAGGGGTGCCTATAGATTCAGAGGAGTGCCTATATATTCAGAGGGGTGCCTATAGATTCAGAGGGGTGCCTATAGATTCAGAGGGGTGCCTATAGATTCAGAGGGGTGTCTATAGATTCAGAGGGGTGTCTATAGATTCAGAGGGGTGTCTATATATTCAGAGGGGTGCCTATAGATTCAGAGGGGTGCCTATAGATTCAGAGGGGTGCCTATAGATTCAGAGGGGTGCCTATAGATTCAGAGGGGTGTCTATAGATTCAGAGGGGCGTCTATATATTCTTACGTTGTGCAGGAGGCGTCACTAGGACTTGCTGATGTTCTCGTAGATGACATCACTGGTGATGGACTGTGTCTTCTTCTTCTTCCACATCAGCAGGACACACTGGTGGATGAACACATACTGCTCCTACAGGAAGTGACATCATACAGGAAGAATGTCAACAGAAGAATGTTTTAGTGACCGTGCATAAGTGTGTCTGAAAAGGCACCCTATTCCCTATATAGTGCCCTAGTTCTGACCAGAGCCCTATTCCCTAAATAGTGCCCTAGTTCTGACCAGAGCCCTATTCCCTATATAGTGCCCTAGTTCTGACCAGAGCCCTATTCCCTATATAGATGGGTCCTACAGTACCTCGGTCTGAGGGGACAGAGTCTGACCAGAGACCAGATGGGTCCCTACAGTACCTCGGTCTGAGGGGAAAGGAGACAGAGTCTGACCAGAGACCAGATGGGTCCTACAGTACCTCGGTCTGAGGGGACAGAGTCTGACCAGAGACCAGATGGGCCCTACAGTACCTCGGTCTGAGGTGACAGAGTCTGACCAGAGACCAGATGGGTCCTACAGTACCTCGGTCTGAGGGGACAGAGTCTGACCAGAGACCAGATGGGTCCCTACAGTACCTCGGTCTGAGGGGAAAGGAGACAGAGTCTGACCAGAGACCAGATGGGTCCCTACAGTACCTCGGTCTGAGGGGAAAGGAGACAGAGTCTGACCAGAGACCAGATGGGTCCTACAGTACCTCGGTCTGAGGGGACAGAGTCTGACCAGAGACCAGATGGGCCCTACAGTACCTCGGTCTGAGGTGACAGAGTCTGACCAGAGACCAGATGGGTCCTACAGTACCTCGGTCTGAGGGGACAGAGTCTGACCAGAGACCAGATGGGTCCTACAGTACCTCGGTCTGAGGGGACAGTCTGACCAGAGACCAGATGGGCCCTACAGTACCTCGGTCTGAGGGGACAGAGTCTGACCAGAGACCAGATGGGCCCTACAGTACCTCGGTCTGAGGGGACAGAGTCTGACCAGAGACCAGATGGGTCCTACAGTACCTCGGTCTGAGGGGACAGAGTCTGACCAGAGACCAGATGGGTCCCTACAGTACCTCAGTCTGAGGGGACAGTCTGACCAGAGACCAGATGGGCCCTACAGTACCTCGGTCTGAGGGGACAGTCTGACCAGAGACCAGATGGGTCCCTACAGTACCTCGGTCTGAGGGGACAGAGTCTGACCAGAGACCAGATGGGTCCTACAGTACCTCGGTCTGAGGGGACAGAGTCTGACCAGAGACCAGATGGGTCCCTACAGTACCTCGGTCTGAGGGGAATGGGGACAGAGTCTGACCAGAGACCAGATGGGCCCTACAGTACCTCGGTCTGAAGGGACAGTCTGACCAGAGACCAGATGGGTCCCTACAGTACCTCGGTCTGAGGGGACAGAGTCTGACCAGAGACCAGATGGGTCCCTATAGTACCTCGGTCTGAGGGGACAGAGTCTGACCAGAGACCAGATGGGTCCCTACAGTACCTCGGTCTGAGGGGACAGAGTCTGACCAGAGACCAGATGGGTCCTACAGTACCTCGGTCTGAGGGGACAGAGTCTGACCAGAGACCAGATGGGCCCTACAGTACCTCAGTCTGAGGAGACAGAGTCTGACCAGAGACCAGATGGGTCCTACAGTACCTCAGTCTGAGGGGACAGAGTCTGACCAGAGACCAGATGGGTCCTACAGTACCTCGGTCTCAGGGGACAGAGTCTGACCAGAGACCAGATGGGTCCTACAGTACCTCGGTCTGAGGGGACAGTCTGACCAGAGACCAGATGGGTCCCTACAGTACCTCAGTCTGAGGGGACAGAGTCTGACCAGAGACCAGATGGGTCCCTACAGTACCTCGGTCTGAGGGGACAGAGTCTGACCAGAGACCAGATGGCTCCCTACAGTACCTCGGTCTGAGGGGACAGAGTCTGACCAGAGACCAGATGGGTCCTACAGTACCTCGGTCTGAGGGGACAGTCTGACCAGAGACCAGATGGGTCCTACAGTACCTCAGTCTGAGGGGACAGAGTCTGACCAGAGACCAGATGGGTCCCTACAGTACCTCGGTCTGAGGGGACAGAGTCTGACCAGAGACCAGATGGGTCCTACAGTACCTCGGTCTGAGGGGACAGAGTCTGACCAGAGACCAGATGGGTCCCTACAGTACCTCGGTCTGAGGGGACAGAGTCTGACCAGAGACCAGATGGGTCCCTACAGTACCTCGGTCTGAGGGGACAGAGTCTGACCAGAGACCAGATGGGTCCTACAGTACCTCGGTCTGAGGAGACAGAGTCTGACCAGAGACCAGATGGGTCCTACAGTACCTCGGTCTGAGGGGACAGAGTCTGACCAGAGACCAGATGGGTCCTACAGTACCTCGGTCTGAGGAGACAGAGTCTGACCAGAGACCAGATGGGTCCTACAGTACCTCGGTCTGAGGGGACAGAGTCTGACCAGAGACCAGATGGGTCCTACAGTACCTCGGGCTGAGGGGACAGAGTCTGACCAGAGACCAGATGGGTCCTACAGTACCTCGGTCTGAGGGGACAGTCTGACCAGAGACCAGATGGGTCCTACAGTACCTCGGTCTGAGGGGACAGAGTCTGACCAGAGACCAGATGGGTCCCTACAGTACCTCAGTCTGAGGGGACAGTCTGACCAGAGACCAGATGGGCCCTACAGTACCTCGGTCTGAGGGGACAGTCTGACCAGAGACCAGATGGGTCCCTACAGTACCTCGGTCTGAGGGGACAGAGTCTGACCAGAGACCAGATGGGTCCTACAGTACCTCGGTCTGAGGGGACAGAGTCTGACCAGAGACCAGATGGGTCCCTACAGTACCTCGGTCTGAGGGGAATGGGGACAGAGTCTGACCAGAGACCAGATGGGCCCTACAGTACCTCGGTCTGAAGGGACAGTCTGACCAGAGACCAGATGGGTCCCTACAGTACCTCGGTCTGAGGGGACAGAGTCTGACCAGAGACCAGATGGGTCCCTATAGTACCTCGGTCTGAGGGGACAGAGTCTGACCAGAGACCAGATGGGTCCCTACAGTACCTCGGTCTGAGGGGAATGGGGACAGAGTCTGACCAGAGACCAGATGGGCCCTACAGTACCTCAGTCTGAGGAGACAGAGTCTGACCAGAGACCAGATGGATCCTACAGTACCTCAGTCTGAGGGGACAGAGTCTGACCAGAGACCAGATGGGTCCTACAGTACCTCGGTCTCAGGGGACAGAGTCTGACCAGAGACCAGATGGGTCCTACAGTACCTCGGTCTGAGGGGACAGTCTGACCAGAGACCAGATGGGTCCCTACAGTACCTCAGTCTGAGGGGACAGAGTCTGACCAGAGACCAGATGGGTCCCTACAGTACCTCGGTCTGAGGGGACAGAGTCTGACCAGAGACCAGATGGGTCCCTACAGTACCTCGGTCTGAGGGGACAGAGTCTGACCAGAGACCAGATGGGTCCTACAGTACCTCGGTCTGAGGGGACAGTCTGACCAGAGACCAGATGGGTCCTACAGTACCTCAGTCTGAGGGGACAGAGTCTGACCAGAGACCAGATGGGTCCCTACAGTACCTCGGTCTGAGGGGACAGAGTCTGACCAGAGACCAGATGGGTCCTACAGTACCTCGGTCTGAGGGGACAGAGTCTGACCAGAGACCAGATGGGTCCCTACAGTACCTCGGTCTGAGGGGACAGAGTCTGACCAGAGACCAGATGGGTCCCTACAGTACCTCGGTCTGAGGGGACAGAGTCTGACCAGAGACCAGATGGGTCCTACAGTACCTCGGTCTGAGGAGACAGAGTCTGACCAGAGACCAGATGGGTCCTACAGTACCTCGGTCTGAGGGGACAGAGTCTGACCAGAGACCAGATGGGTCCTACAGTACCTCGGTCTGAGGAGACAGAGTCTGACCAGAGACCAGATGGGTCCTACAGTACCTCAGTCTGAGGAGACAGAGTCTGACCAGAGACCAGATGGGTCCTACAGTACCTCGGTCTGAGGGGACAGAGTCTGACCAGAGACCAGATGGGTCCCTACAGTACCTCGGTCTGAGGGGACAGAGTCTGACCAGAGACCAGATGGGTCCCTACAGTACCTCGGTCTGAGGGGACAGAGTCTGACCAGAGACCAGATGGGTCCCTACAGTACCTCGGTCTGAGGGGACAGAGTCTGACCAGAGACCAGATGGGTCCCTACAGTACCTCGGTCTGAGGGGACAGAGTCTGACCAGAGACCAGATGGGTCCTACAGTACCTCGGTCTGAGGGGACAGAGTCTGACCAGAGACCAGATGGGTCCCTACAGTACCTCGGTCTGAGGAGACAGAGTCTGACCAGAGACCAGATGGGTCCCTACAGTACCTCGGTCTGAGGGGACAGTCTGACCAGAGACCAGATGGGTCCTACAGTACCTCGGTCTGAGGGGACAGTCTGACCAGAGACCAGATGGGTCCCTACAGTACCTCAGTCTGAGGGGACAGAGTCTGACCAGAGACCAGATGGGTCCCTACAGTACCTCGGTCTGAGGGGACAGAGTCTGACCAGAGACCAGATGGGTCCTACAGTACCTCGGTCTGAGGGGACAGAGTCTGACCAGAGACCGGATGGGTCCTACAGTACCTCGGTCTGAGGGGACAGAGTCTGACCAGAGACCGGATGGGTCCTACAGTACCTCAGTCTGAGGGGACAGAGTCTGACCAGAGACCAGATGGGCCCTACAGTACCTCAGTCTGAGGGGACAGAGTCTGACCAGAGACCAGATGGGTCCCTACAGTACCTCGGTCTGAGGGGACAGAGTCTGACCAGAGACCAGATGGGTCCCTACAGTACCTCGGTCTGAGGGGACAGAGTCTGACCAGAGACCAGATGGGTCCCTACAGTACCTCGGTCTGAGGGGACAGAGTCTGACCAGAGACCAGATGGGTTCTACAGTACCTCGGTCTGAGGGGACAGAGTCTGACCAGAGACCAGATGGGTCCCTATAGTACCTCGGTCTGAGGGGACAGAGTCTGACCAGAGACCAGATGGGCCCTATAGTATCTCATCTCAGATACTAACCCCACTGGACTGTCTCTTACCTCTGTCTGGACCATGGAGAGTCGATGGGACCTCATCTCATCTCAGATACTAACCCTACTGGACTGTCTCTTACCTCTGTCTGGACCATGGAGAGTAGATGGGACCTCATCTCATCGCAGATACTAACCACACTGGACTGTCTCTTACCTCTGTCTGGACCATGGAGAGTAGATGGGACCTCATCTCATCTCAGATACTAACCCCACTGGACTGTCTCTTACCTCTGTCTGGACCATGGAGAGTAGATGGGACCTCATCTCAGATACTAACCACACTGGTACTGTCTCTTACCTCTGTCTGGACCATGGAGAGTAGATGGGACCTCATCTCATCTCAGATACTAACCCCACTGGACTGTCTCTTACCTCTGTCTGGACCATGGAGAGTAGATGGGACCTCATCTCAGATACTAACCACACTGGTACTGTCTCTTACCTCTGTCTGGACCGTGGAGAGTAGATGGGACCTCATCTCATCTCAGATACTAACCACACTGGTACTGTCTCTTACCTCTGTCTGGACCATGGAGAGTAGATGGGACCTCATCTCATCTCAGATACTAACCCCACTGGACTGTCTCTTACCTCTGTCTGGACCATGGAGAGTAGATGGGACCTCATCTCATCTCAGATACTAACCACACTGGTACTGTCTCTTACCTCTGTCTGGACCATGGAGAGTCGATGGGACCTCATCTCAGACCCTAACCCCACTGGTACTGTCTCTTACCTCTGTCTGGACCATGGAGAGTAGATGGGACCTCATCGCAGATACTCACCCCACTGGTACTGTCTCTTACCTCAGTAGATGGGACCTCATCTTATCTCAGATACTAACCCCACTGGACTGTCTCTTACCTCAGTAGATGGGACCTCATCTCAGATCCTAACCCCACTGGACTGTCTCTCACCTCTGTCTGGACCATGGAGAGTCGATGGGACCTCATCTCAGATACTAACCCCACTGGACTGTCTCTTACCTCTGTCTGGACCATGGAGAGTAGATGGGACCTCATCGCAGATACTCACCCCACTGGTACTGTCTCTTACCTCAGTAGATGGGACCTCATCTTATCTCAGATACTAACCCCACTGGACTGTCTCTTACCTCAGTAGATGGGACCTCATCTCATCTCAGATACTAACCCCACTGGACTGTCTCTTACCTCAGTAGATGGGACCTCATCTCAGATACTAACCCCACTGGACTGTCTCTTACCTCTGTCTGGACCATGGAGAGTAGATGGGACCTCATCTCATCTCAGATACTAACCCCACTGGTACTGTCTCTTACCTCTGTCTGGACCATGGAGAGTCGATGGGACCTCATCGCAGATACTAACCCCACTGGACTGTCTCTTACCTCTGTCTGGACCATGGAGAGTCGATGGGACCTCATCTCAGATACTAACCCCACTGGACTGTCTCTTACCTCTGTCTGGACCATGGAGAGTCGATGGGACCTCATCTCAGATACTAACCCCACTGGACTGTCTCTTACCTCTGTCTGGACCATGGAGAGTAGATGGGACCTCATCTCATCTCAGATACTAACCCCACTGGACTGTCTCTTACCTCTGTCTGGACCATGGAGAGTAGATGGGACCTCATCTCAGATACTAACCCTACTGGACTGTCTCTTACCTCTGTCTGGACCATGGAGAGTCGATGGGACCTCATCTCTGACACCATCCCCAGGATGTCAGTAAACTCATGTTCTCTGATGTGCTGCATGAGTCGGTCCAGAGCTATGAAGGTCCCTGTCCGGCCCACACCAGCACTGTGGAGAGAACAGAACATAATGTTATTGGAGAGACACGGCACTGTCAACTCATTAATAACCTCTGATAACCGTCTGACATCTCACTATGGTTCGAGTGGCTCAGTTGCCTCTGTACTGATTGGAAAGGACTTGACAGCTGAAAACAATATGGTGGACGCTCATCAGCGCAGTGAAAGAGTGTACTGTTAGAGAAATGTTTGTTACTAGCAAACTGTTTATAGTTTAAAAGGCCTAGTTTTCTCAATTCTTTAGAAGTGACAATCTTCTCAAAGTAAACAGGGTTGTTTTGTTAATTGTTAGTGACCTTGTGGATTACTACTTATGTGGACTGGAAGGTTAGCCTGAAGACTATTTCAGTAGGGTTAGTCCAGTAGGGTTAGTATCTGAGATGAAGGACTACTGGGTTCCATTTGGGTTTCTTATGTGGACTGGAAGTTTGGCCTGAAGACTATTTCTCTAAGGACTACTGGGTTCCATTTGGGTTTCTTATGTGGACTGGAGGTTTGGCCTGAAGACTATTTCAGTAGGGTTAGTCCAGTAGGGTTAGTATCTGAGATGAAGGCCTACTGGGTTCCATTTGGGTTTCTTATGTGGACTGGAAGGTTACCCTGAAGACTATTTCAGTAGGGTTAGTCCAGTAGGGTTAGTATCTGAGATGAAGGCCTACTGGGTTCCATTTGGGTTTCTTATGTGGACTGGAAGTTTGACCTGAAGACTATTTCTCTAAGGACTACTGGGTTCCATTTGGGTTTCTTATGTGGACTGGAAGTTTGGCCTGAAGACTATTTCTCTAAGGACTACTGGGTTCCATTTGGGTTTCTTATGTGGACTGGAAGTTTGACCTGAAGACTATTTCTCTAAGGACTACTGGGTTCCATTTGGGTTTCTTATGTGGACTGGAAGTTTGACCTGAAGACTATTTCTCTAAGGACTACTGGGTTCCATTTGGGTTTCTTATGTGGACTGGAAGGTTGACCTGAATACTTATTTCTCTAAGGACTACTGGGTTCCATTTGGGTTTCTTATGTGGACTGGAAGGTTGACCTGAATACTTATTTCTCTAAGGACTACTGGGTTCCATTTGGGTTTCTTATGTGGACTGGAAGTTTGGCCTGAAGACTATTTCTCTAAGGACTACTGGGTTCCATTTGGGTTTCTTATGTGGACTGGAAGTTTGGCCTGAAGACTATTTCTCTAAGGACTACTGGGTTCCCTTTGGGTTTCTTATGTGGACTGGAAGGTTGGCCCGAAGACTATTTCAGTAGGGTTAGTCCAGTAGGGTTAGTATCTGAGATGAAGGCCTACTGGGTTCCATTTGGGTTTCTTATGAGGACTGGAAGGTTGGCCTGAAGACTATTTCAGTAGGGTTAGTCCAGTAGGGTTAGTATCTGAGATGAAGGCCTACTGGGTTCCATTTGGGTTTCTTATGTGGATGCCATTTCCTTTAGATCCTTTGATACAGACAGAGCAGAACTGAATTGGTCAAATACATGTTTTATTATATTGAACCTTTATTCAACAAGTCAGTTAAGAACAAATTCGTATTTACAATGATGGCCTAAAAATAAATAGTTTTTTTTTATAAATTAATTTATTACTTAATAAATTATTTATTACGTTTGCTTGTTTTACAGATTTTTGCTGAGTTTTACATCCACCGAGGGCATATTGAATGTAACCCAGTTTTCTACCGAGAGAGGGTCAGTACTGAGCAGCTGACAGCATGGCCCCTGTGGTTGAGCCTGGTAGACCCTGTTACGTACCTGCAGTGAACCACAATGGGTTCTTTGGTGCGGTTGGCCTGCTGGCGGACGATGTGTACGAACTGCAGGATGCTATCGATGGCGTTGACCGTGGGGACACCGTGGTCCGGCCAGGACGTGTAGTTGAGATGGAGGACGTCCTGAGACTCATCCGCCTGCAGGGGGAGACACCACGGAGAGACAGACAGTTAGACAGGGCTGATGGACCAGTATACATCAGATGTCTCCATCTCTCTACCGGGTCTAACTAGCAGCAGGTCACCTCCTATAACATAAGACTCAGATGTCTCCATCTCTCTACCGGGTCTAACTAGCAGCAGGACACCTCCTATAACATAAGACTCAGATGTTTACATTACATCAGATGTCTCCATCTCTCTACCGGGTCTAACTAGCAGCAGGTCACCTCCTATAACATAAGACTCAGATGTTTACATTACATCAGATGTCTCCATCTCTCTACCGGGTCTAACTAGCAGCAGGATACCTCCTATAACATAAGACGCAGATGTTTACATTACATCAGATGTCTCCATCTCTCTACCGGGTCTAACTAGCAGCAGGGCACCTCCTATAACATAAGACTCAGATGTCTCCATCTTTCTACCGGGTCTAACTAGCAGCAGGACACCTCCTACAACATTTGACTCAGATGTTTACATTACATCAGATGTCTCCATCTCTCTACCGGGTCTAACTAGCAGCAGGACACCTCCTATAACATAAGACTCAGATCTCTCCATCTCTCTACCGGGTCTAACTAGCAGCAGGTCACCTCCTATAACATTTGACTCAGATGTTTACATTACATCAGATGTCTCCATCTCTCTACCGGGTCTAACTAGCAGCAGGACACCTCCTATAACATAAGACTCAGATGTCTCCATCTCTCTACCGGGTCTAACTAGCAGCAGGGCACCTCCTATAACATAAGACTCAGATGTTTACATTACATCAGATGTCTCCATCTCTCTACCGGGTCTAACTAGCAGCAGGACACCTCCTATAACATAAGACTCAGATGTCTCCATCTCTCTACCGGGTCTAACTAGCAGCAGGGCACCTCCTATAACATAAGACTCAGATGTCTCCATCTCTCTACCGGGTCTAACTAGCAGCAGGTCACCTCCTATAACATAAGACTCAGATGTCTCCATCTCTCTACCGGGTCTAACTAGCAGCAGGTCACCTCCTATAACATAAGACTCAGATGTCTCCATCTCTCTACCGGGTCTAACTAGCAGCAGGACACCTCCTATAACATAAGACTCAGATGTCTCCATCTCTCTACCGGGTCTAACTAGCAGCAGGGCACCTCCTATAACATAAGACTCAGATGTCTCCATCTCTCTACCGGGTCTAACTAGCAGCAGGTCACCTCCTATAACATAAGACTCAGATGTCTCCATCTCTCTACCGGGTCTAACTAGCAGCAGGACACCTCCTATAACATAAGACTCAGATGTCTCCATCTCTCTACCGGGTCTAACTAGCAGCAGGTCACCTCCTATAACATAAGACTCAGATGATTACATTTTTTCTCAAATGACGGTAGCATAAGGGCGATTCCACGGCAGGAAAATATTTTTTGTATGTCGCATTGTTCTGGCAAGGCTCACATATAAACGTCATTGTGAGGAAGGATGTTTGAAATGATTTTTATATTTGCAACACAAAGCATTTTTTGGCAAAATCCTGATGAAAGTGTCCATCTAGACCTCTACACGTCTCCTGTCAGACCCTGAGATCTGTGAACCGTACACGATCCAGATACCATCTAGTGTCATTTAGACCTCTACACGTCTCCTGTCAGACCCTGAGATCTGTGGACCGTACATGATCCAGATACCATCTAGTGTCATTTAGACCTCTACACGTCTCCTGTCAGACCCTGAGATCTGTGAACCGTACATGATCCAGATACCATCTAGTGTCATTTAGACCTCTACACGTCTCCTGTCAGACCCTGAGATCTGTGAACCGTACACGATCCAGATACCATCTAGTGTCATTTAGACCTCTACACGTCTCCTGTCAGACCCTGAGATCTGTGGACCGTACATGATCCAGATACCATCTAGTGTCATTTAGACCTCTACACGTCTCCTGTCAGACCCTGAGATCTGTGGACCGTACATGATCCAGATACCGTCTAGTGTCATTTAGACCTCTACACATCTCCTGTCAGACCCTGAGATCTGTGGACCGTACATGATCCAGATACCATTTAGACCTCTACACGTCTCCTGTCAGACCCTGAGATCTGTGAACCGTACATGATCCAGATACCATCTAGTGTCATTTAGACCTCTACACGTCTCCTGTCAGACCCTGAGATCTGTGGACCGTACATGATCCAGATACCATCTAGTGTCATTTAGACCTCTACACGTCTCCTGTCAGACCCTGAGATCTGTGGACCGTACATGATCCAGATACCATCTAGTGTCATTTAGACCTCTACACGTCTCCTGTCAGACCCTGAGATCTGTGGACCGTACATGATCCAGATACCATCTAGTGTCATTTAGACCTCTACACGTCTCCTGTCAGACCCTGAGATCTGTGGACCGTACATGATCCAGATACCATCTAGTGTCATCTAGACCTCTACACGTCTCCTGTCAGACCCTGAGATCTTTGGACCGTACATGATCCAGATACCATCTAGTGTCATCTAGACCTCTACACGTCTCCTGTCAGACCCTGAGATATGTGGACCGTACATGATCCAGATACCATCTAGTGTCATTTAGACCTCTACACGTCTCCTGTCAGACCCTGAGATATGTGGACCGTACACGATCCAGATACCATCTAGTGTCATTTAGACCTCTACACGTCTCCTGTCAGACCCTGAGATCTGTGGACCGTACATGATCCAGATACCATCTAGTGTCATTTAGACCTCTACACGTCTCCTGTCAGACCCTGAGATCTGTGAACCGTACAGGATCCAGATACCATCTAGTGTCATTTAGACCTCTACACGTCTCCTGTCAGACCCTGAGATCTGTGAACCGTACACGATCCAGATACCATCTAGTGTCATTTAGACCTCTACACGTCTCCTGTCAGACCCTGAGATCTGTGAACCGTACATGATCCAGATAGCATCTAGTGTCATTTAGACCTGAGAATCTGACTACACATTTATTACATTATCTCTAGTCAGAACACAGCTATGATATGATCATTACATTATCTCTCTAGTCAGAACACAGTTATGCTACGATCATTACATTATCTCTCTAGTCAGAACACAGTTATGCTACGATCATTACATTATCTCTAGTCAGAACACAGCTATGCTACGATCATTACATTATCTCTCTAGTCAGAACACAGTTATGCTACGATCATTACATTATCTCTCTAGTCAGAACACAGCTATGCTACAATCATTACATTATCTCTCTAGTCAGAACACAGTTATGCTACGATCATTACATTATCTCTCTAGTCAGAACACAGTTATGCTACGATCATTACATTATCTCTAGTCAGAACACAGCTATGCTACGATCATTACATTATCTCTCTAGTCAGAACACAGTTATGCTACGATCATTACATTATCTCTCTAGTCAGAACACAGCTATGCTACAATCATTACATTATCTCTCTAGTCAGAACACAGTTATGCTACGATCATTACATTATCTCTCTAGTCAGAACACAGTTATGCTACGATCATTACATTATCTCTAGTCAGAACACAGCTATGCTACGATCATTACATTATCTCTCTAGTCAGAACACAGTTATGCTACGATCATTACATTATCTCTCTAGTCAGAACGCAGCTATGCTACAATCATTACATTATCTCTCTAGTCAGAACACAGCTATGCTACGATCATTACATTATCTCTAGTCAGAACACAGCTATGCTACGATCATTACATTATCTCTAGTCAGAACACAGCTATGCTACAATCATTACATTATCTCTCTAGTCAGAACACAGTTATGCTACGATCATTACATTATCTCTAGTCAGAACACAGCTATGCTACGATCATTACATTATCACTAGTCAGAACACGGCTATGCTACGATCATTACATTATCACTAGTCAGAACATGGCTATGCTACGATCATTACATTATCTCTAGTCAGAATGCAGCTATGCTACGATCATTACATTATCTCTAGTCAGAACACAGCTATGCTACGATCATTACATTATCTCTAGTCAGAACACAGCTATGCTACGATCATTACATTATCTCTAGTCAGAATGCAGCTATGCTACGATCGTTACGTTATCTCTCTAGTCAGAACACAGCTATGCTACGATCATTACATTATCTCTAGTCAGAACACAGTTATGCTACGATCATTACATTATCTCTAGTCAGAACGCAGCTATGCTACGATCATTACATTATCTCTAGTCAGAACACAGCTATGCTACGATCATTACATTATCTCTAGTCAGAACACAGCTATGCTACGATCATTACATTATCTCTAGTCAGAACACAGCTATGCTACGATCATTACATTATCTCTAGTCAGAATGCAGCTATGCTACGATCGTTACGTTATCTCTCTAGTCAGAACACAGCTATGCTACGATCATTACATTATCTCTAGTCAGAACACAGCTATGATATGATCATTACATTATCTCTCTAGTCAGAACACAGTTATGCTACGATCATTACATTATCTCTCTAGTCAGAACACAGTTATGCTACGATCATTACATTATCTCTCTAGTCAGAACACAGTTATGCTACGATCATTACATTATCTCTCTAGTCAGAACAGTTATGCTACGATCATTACATTATCTCTAGTCAGAACACAGCTATGCTACGATCATTACATTATCTCTCTAGTCAGAACACAGTTATGCTACGATCATTACATTATCTCTAGTCAGAACACAGCTATGCTACAATCATTACATTATCTCTCTAGTCAGAACGCAGCTATGCTACGATCATTACATTATCTCTCTAGTCAGAACACAGTTATGCTACGATCATTACATTATCTCTAGTCAGAACACAGCTATGCTACAATCATTACATTATCTCTCTAGTCAGAACACAGTTATGCTACGATCATTACATTATCTCTAGTCAGAACACAGCTATGCTACGATCATTACATTATCACTAGTCAGAACACAGTTATGCTACGATCATTACATTATCTCTAGTCAGAACACAGCTATGCTACGATCATTACATTATCTCTCTAGTCAGAACACAGTTATGCTACGATCATTACATTATCTCTCTAGTCAGAACGCAGCTATGCTACAATCATTACATTATCTCTCTAGTCAGAACACAGCTATGCTACGATCATTACATTATCTCTAGTCAGAACACAGCTATGCTACGATCATTACATTATCTCTAGTCAGAACACAGCTATGCTACAATCATTACATTATCTCTCTAGTCAGAACACAGTTATGCTACGATCATTACATTATCTCTAGTCAGAACACAGCTATGCTACGATCATTACATTATCACTAGTCAGAACATGGCTATGCTACGATCATTACATTATCTCTAGTCAGAATGCAGCTATGCTACGATCATTACATTATCTCTAGTCAGAACACAGCTATGCTACGATCATTACATTATCTCTAGTCAGAACACAGCTATGCTACGATCATTACATTATCTCTAGTCAGAATGCAGCTATGCTACGATCGTTACGTTATCTCTCTAGTCAGAACACAGCTATGCTACGATCATTACATTATCTCTAGTCAGAACACAGTTATGCTACGATCATTACATTATCTCTAGTCAGAACGCAGCTATGCTACGATCATTACATTATCTCTAGTCAGAACACAGCTATGCTACGATCATTACATTATCTCTAGTCAGAACACAGCTATGCTACGATCATTACATTATCTCTAGTCAGAACACAGCTATGCTACGATCATTACATTATCTCTAGTCAGAATGCAGCTATGCTACGATCGTTACGTTATCTCTCTAGTCAGAACACAGCTATGCTACGATCGTTACGTTATCTCTCTAGTCAGAACACAGCTATGATATGATCATTACATTATCTCTCTAGTCAGAACACAGTTATGCTACGATCATTACATTATCTCTCTAGTCAGAACACAGTTATGCTACGATCATTACATTATCTCTCTAGTCAGAACACAGTTATGCTACGATCATTACATTATCTCTCTAGTCAGAACAGTTATGCTACGATCATTACATTATCTCTAGTCAGAACACAGCTATGCTACGATCATTACATTATCTCTCTAGTCAGAACACAGTTATGCTACGATCATTACATTATCTCTAGTCAGAACACAGCTATGCTACAATCATTACATTATCTCTCTAGTCAGAACGCAGCTATGCTACGATCATTACATTATCTCTCTAGTCAGAACACAGTTATGCTACGATCATTACATTATCTCTAGTCAGAACACAGCTATGCTACAATCATTACATTATCTCTCTAGTCAGAACACAGTTATGCTACGATCATTACATTATCTCTAGTCAGAACACAGCTATGCTACGATCATTACATTATCACTAGTCAGAACATGGCTATGCTACGATCATTACATCATCTCTAGTCAGAATGCAGCTATGCTACGATCATTACATTATCTCTAGTCAGAACACAGCTATGCTACGATCATTACATTATCTCTAGTCAGAACACAGCTATGCTACGATCATTACATTATCTCTAGTCAGAATGCAGCTATGCTACGATCGTTACGTTATCTCTCTAGTCAGAACACAGCTATGCTACGATCATTACATTATCTCTAGTCAGAACACAGTTATGCTACGATCATTACATTATCTCTAGTCAGAACGCAGCTATGCTACGATCATTACATTATCTCTCTAGTCAGAATGCAGCTATGCTACGACCATTACATTATCTCTCTAGTCAGAACGCAGCTATGCTACAATCATTACATTATCTCTCTAGTCAGAACACAGTTATGCTACGATCATTACATTATCTCTAGTCAGAATGAAGCTATGCTACGATCATTACATTATCTCTAGTCAGAACACAGCTATGCTACAATCATTACATTATCTCTCTAGTCAGAACGCAGCTATGCTACGATCATTACATTATCTCTCTAGTCAGAACACAGTTATGCTACGATCATTACATTATCTCTAGTCAGAACGCAGCTATGCTACGATCATTACGTTATCTCTCTAGTCAGAACACAGCTATGCTACGATCATTACATTATCTCTAGTCAGAACACAGCTATGCTACGATCATTACATTATCTCTAGTCAGAACGCAGCTATGCTACGATCATTACATTATCTCTCTAGTCAGAATGCAGCTATGCTACGACCATTACATTATCTCTCTAGTCAGAACGCAGCTATGCTACGATCACTACATTATCTCTAGTCAGAACGCAGCTATGCTACGACCATTACATTATCTCTCTAGTCAGAACACAGCTATGCTACGATCATTACATTATCTCTAGTCAGAATGCAGCTATGCTACGATCACTACATTATCTCTCTAGTCAGAACACAGCTATGCTACGATCATTACATTATCTCTAGTCAGAATGCAGCTATGCTACGATCACTACATTATCTCTCTAGTCAGAACGCAGCTATGCTACGATCATTACATTATCTCTCTAGTCAGAACACAGTTATGCTACGATCATTACATTATCTCTAGTCAGAACACAGCTATGCTACGATCATTACATGATCACTAGTCAGAACACAGCTATGCTACGATCATTACATTATCTCTAGTCAGAACACAGCTATGCTACGATCATTACATTATCTCTCTAGTCAGAACACAGCTATGCTACGATCACTACATTATCTCTCTAGTCAGAACACAGCTATGCTACGATCACTACATTATCTCTAGCCAGAACACAGCTATGCTACGATTATTACATTATCTCTACAACTCACTAGTACATCGCACAGTTCGGGCTTGAATTGATTAATCTCTAGACAAACTGCATTGAGCTCACACACAACAAAAATTATGAAATGGAAATAATAATTGAATGGATGTCGGTCAATTACTTGCTTAAAAAATGTAAAATAACAGACATTTCGGTTAATGCTCAGCACAAAAAATATTCATATTGATATCTCAAAAGTGTTTTTATTTTGTTAATTTTTAGAAATAGTTTTCACCCAAATACAGTTGAAGTTGGAGGTTTACAGACACTTAGGTTGGGATCATTAAAACTCGTTTTTCAACCACTCCACAAATGTCTTGTTTTAACAAACTATAGTTTTGGCAACTCAGTCAGGACATCTACTTTCTGCATGACACAAGTCATTTTTCAAACTATTGTTTACAGATTATTTCACTTATAATTCACTGTATCACAATTCCAGTGGGTCAGAAGTTTACATACACTAAATTGACTGTGCCTTTAAACAGCTTAGAAAATTCCAGAAATGTATGTCATGGCTTTATAAGCTTCTGATAGGCTAATTGACATACAGTAATTTGAGTCAATTGGAGGTGTACCTGTGGATGTATTTCAAGGCCAACCTTCAAACTCAGTGCCTCTTTGCTTGACATCATGGGAAAATCAAAAGAAATCATCCAAGACCTTTAGACCTACACAAGTCTGGTTCATCCTTGGGAGCAATTTCCAAACACCTGAAGGTACCACGTTCATCTGTACAAACAATAGTACACAAGTATAAACACCATGGGACCACGCAGCCGTCATACCGCTCAGGAAGGAGACGCGTTCTGTCTCCTAGAGATGAACGTACTTTGGTGCGAAAAGTGAAAATGTATTTCACCTTTATTTAACCAGGTAGGCCAGTTGAGAACAAGTTCTCATTTACAACTGCGACCTGGACAAGATAAAGCAAAGCAGTGCGACACATACAACAACACAGAGTTACACATGGAATAAACAAACATACAGTCAATAATACAGTAGAAAAAAAGAAAGTCTATATTCACTGTGTTCAAATGGCGTGAGGAGGTAAGGCAGTAAATAGGCCATAGTAGCAAAGTAATTACAATTTAGCAAATTAACACTGGAGTGATAGATGAGCAGATGATGATAGTAGAAATACTGGTGTGCAAAAGAGCAGAAAAGTAAATAAAAACAATATGGGGATGAGGTAGGTAGATTGGGTGGGCTATTTACAGATGGGCTATTTACAGCTGCAGCGATCAGTTAGCTGCTCAGATAGCTGATGTTTAAAGTTAGTGAGGGAAATCAATCCCAGAACAACAGCAAAGGACCTTGTGAAGATACTGGAGGTAGATACAAAAGTATCTATATCCACAGTAAAACGAGTCCTATATCAACATAACCTGAAAGGCCGCTCAGCAAGGAAGAAGCCACTGCTCCAAAACCGCCATAAAAAAGCCAGACTACGGTTTGCAACTGCACATGGGGACAAAGATCGTAATTTTGTAGAAATGTCCTCTGGTCTGATGAAACAACATTAGAACTGTTTGGCCATAATGACCATCGTTATGTTTGGAGGAAAAAGGGGGAGGCTTGCAAGCCAAAGAACACCATCCCAACCGTGAAGCACGGGGGTGGCAACATCATGTTGTGGGGGTGCTTTGCTGTAGGAGGGACTGGTGCACTTCACAAAATAGATGGCATCATGAGGGAGGAAAATTATGTGGATATATTGAAGCAACATCTCAAGACATCAGTCAGGAAGTTAAAGCTTGGTCGCAAATGGGTCTTCCAGATGGACAATGACCCCAAGCATACTTCCAAAGTTGTGGAAAAATCGCTGAAGGACAACAAAGTCAAGGTATTGGAGTGGCCATCACAAAGCCCTGACATCAATCCTATAGAACATTTTTGGGCAGAACTGAAAAAGCGTGTGCGAGCAAGGAGGCCTACAAACCTGACTCAGTTACACCAGCTCTGTTAGGAGGAATGGGCCAAAATTCACCCAATTTATTGTGGGAAGCTTGTGGAAGGCTATCCGAAACGTTTGACCCAAGTTAAACAATTTAAAGGCAATGCTACCAAATACTAATTGAGTGTATGTAAACTTCTGACCCACTGGGAATTTGATGAAAGAATTAAAAGCTGAAATAAATCATTCTCTCTACTATTATTCTGACATTTCACATTCTTACAATAAAGTGGTGATCCTAACTGACCTAAAACAGGGAATTTTTACTAGGATTAAATATCAGGAATTGTGAAAAACTGAGTTTAAATGTATTTGGCTAAGGTGTATGTAAACTTCCAACTTCAACTGTAGGCCTATGGGCTAGGCTACATGAGGTGTGATACTAACCTTATTAAAACATATAGGACTATGGGCTAGGCTACATGAGGTGTGATACTAACCTTATTAAAACATATAGGACTATGGACTAGGCTACATGAGGTGTGATACTAACCTTATTAAAACATATAGGACTATGGGCTAGGCTACATGAGGTGTGATACTAACCTTATTAAAACATATAGGACTATGGGCTAGGCTACATGAGGTGTGATACTAACCTTATTAAAACATATAGGACTATGGGCTAGGCTACATGAGGTGTGATACTAACCTTATTAAAACATAGGCCTATGGGCTAGGCTACATGAGGTGTGATACTAACCTTATTAAAACATATAGGACTATGGGCTAGGCTACATGAGGTGTGATACTAACCTTATTAAAACATATAGGACTATGGGCTAGGCTACATGAGGTGTGATACTAACCTTATTAAAACATATAGGACTATGGGCTAGGCTACATGAGGTGTGATACTAACCTTATTAAAACATATAGGACTATGGGCTAGGCTACATGAGGTGTGATACTAACCTTATTAAAACATATAGGACTATGGGCTAGGCTACATGAGGTGTGGTACTAACCTTATTAAAACATATAGGACTATGGGCTAGGCTACATGAGGTGTGATACTAACCTTATTAAAACATATAGGACTATGGGCTAGGCTACATGAGGTGTGATACTAACCTTATTAAAACATATAGGACTATGGGCTGGGCTACATGAGGTGTGATACTAACCTTATTAAAACATATAGGACTATGGGCTAGGCTACATGAGGTGTGATACTAACCTTATTAAAACATATAGGACTATGGGCTAGGCTACATGAGGTGTGATACTAACCTTATTAAAACATATAGGACTATGGGCTAGGCTACATGAGGTGGGATACTAACCTTATTAAAACATATAGGACTATGGACTAGGCTACATGAGGTGTGGTACTAACCTTATTAAAACATATAGGCCTATGGGCTAGGCTACATGAGGTGTGATACTAACCTTATTAAAACATATAGGACTATGGGCTAGGCTACATGAGGTGTGATACTAACCTTATAGGCCTATGGGCTAGGCTACATGAGGTGTGATACTAACCTTATTAAAACATATAGGACTATGGGCTGGGCTACATGAGGTGTGATACTAACCTTATTAAAACATATAGGACTATGGGCTAGGCTACATGAGGTGTGATACTAACCTTATTAAAACATATAGGACTATGGGCTAGGCTACATGAGGTGTGATACTAACCTTATTAAAACATATAGGACTATGGGCTGGGCTACATGAGGTGTGATACTAACCTTATTAAAACATATAGGACTATGGGCTAGGCTACATGAGGTGTGGTACTAACCTTATTAAAACATATAGGACTATGGGCTAGGCTACATGAGGTGGGATACTAACCTTATTAAAACATATAGGACTAGGCTACATGAGGTGTGATACTAACCTTATTAAAACATATAGGACTATGGGCTAGGCTACATGAGGTGTGATACTAACCTTATTAAAACATATAGGGCTATGGGCTAGGCTACATGAGGTGTGATACTAACCTTATTAAAACATATAGGGCTAGGCTACATAAGGTGTGATACTAACCTTATTAAAACATATAGGACTATGGGCTAGGCTACATGAGGTGTGATACTAACCTTATTAAAACATATAGGGCTATGGGCTAGGCTACATGAGGTGTGATACTAACCTTATTAAAACATATAGGACTATGGGCTAGGCTACATGAGGTGTGATACTAACCTTATTAAAACATATAGGACTATGGGCTAGGCTACATGAGGTGTGATACTAACCTTATTAAAACATATAGGACTATGGGCTAGGCTACATGAGGTGTGATACTAACCTTATTAAAACATATAGGACTATGGGCTGGGCTACATGAGGTGTGATACTAACCTTATTAAAACATATAGGACTATGGGCTAGGCTACATGAGGTGTGATACTAACCTTATTAAAACATATAGGACTATGGGCTAGGCTACATGAGGTGTGATACTAACCTTATTAAAACATATAGGACTATGGGCTAGGCTACATGAGGTGTGATACTAACCTTATTAAAACATATAGGTCTATGGGCTAGGCTACATGAGGTGTGATACTAACCTTATTAAAACATATAGGACTATGGGCTAGGCTACATGAGGTGTGATACTAACCTTATTAAAACATATAGGACTGGGCTACATGAGGTGTGATACTAACCTTATTAAAACATATAGGACTATGGGCTAGGCTACATGAGGTGTGATACTAACCTTATTAAAACATATAGGACTATGGGCTGGGCTACATGAGGTGTGATACTAACCTTATTAAAACATATAGGACTATGGGCTAGGCTACATGAGGTGTGATACTAACCTTATCAAAACATATAGGACTATAGGCTACATGAGGTGTGCGACTAACCTTATTAAAACATATAGGACTATGGGCTAGGCTACATGAGGTGTGCTACTAACCTTATTAAAACATATAGGACTATGGGCTAGGCTACATGAGGTGTGATACTAACCTTATTAGAACATATATGGGCTAGGCTACATGAGGTGTGATACTAACCTTATTAAAACATATAGGACTATGGGCTAGGCTACATGAGGTGTGATACTAACCTTATTAAAACATATAGGACTATGGGCTAGGCTACATGAGGTGTGATACTAACCTTATTAAAACATATAGGACTATGGGCTAGGCTACATGAGGTGTGATACTAACCTTATTAAAACATATAGGACTATGGGCTAGGCTACATGAGGTGTGATACTAACCTGATTAAAACATATAGGTCTATGGGCTAGGCTACATGAGGTGTGATACTAACCTTATTAAAACATATAGGACTATGGGCTAGGCTACATGAGGTGTGATACTAACCTTATTAAAACATATAGGACTATGGGCTGGGCTACATGAGGTGTGATACTAACCTTATTAAAACATATAGGACTATGGGCTAGGCTACATGAGGTGTGATACTAACCTTATAGGCCTATGGGCTAGGCTACATGAGGTGTGATACTAACCTTATTAAAACATATAGGACTATGGGCTGGGCTACATGAGGTGTGATACTAACCTTATTAAAACATATAGGGCTATGGGCTACATGAGGTGTGATACTAACCTTATTAAAACATATAGGACTATGGGCTAGGCTACATGAGGTGTGATACTAACCTTATAGGCCTATGGGCTAGGCTACATGAGGTGTGATACTAACCTTATTAAAACATATAGGACTATGGGCTGGGCTACATGAGGTGTGATACTAACCTTATTAAAACATATAGGGCTGGGCTACATGAGGTGTGATACTAACCTTATTAAAACATATAGGACTATGGGCTAGGCTACATGAGGTGTGATACTAACCTTATTAAAACATATAGGACTATGGGCTAGGTTACATGAGGTGTGATACTAACCTTATTAAAACATATAGGACTATGGGCTGGGCTACATGAGGTGTGATACTAACCTTATTAAAACATATAGGACTATGGGCTAGGCTACATGAGGTGTGATACTAACCTTATCAAAACATATAGGACTATGGGCTAGGCTACATGAGGTGTGATACTAACCTTATCAAAACATATAGGACTATGGGCTAGGCTACATGAGGTGTGATACTAACCTTATTAAAACATATAGGACTATGGGCTAGGCTACATGAGGTGTGATACTAACCTTATAGGCCTATGGGCTAGGCTACATGAGGTGTGATACTAACCTTATTAAAACATATAGGACTATGGGCTGGGCTACATGAGGTGTGATACTAACCTTATTAAAACATATAGGGCTATGGGCTACATGAGGTGTGATACTAACCTTATTAAAACATATAGGACTATGGGCTAGGCTACATGAGGTGTGATACTAACCTTATAGGCCTATGGGCTAGGCTACATGAGGTGTGATACTAACCTTATTAAAACATATAGGACTATGGGCTGGGCTACATGAGGTGTGATACTAACCTTATTAAAACATATAGGGCTGGGCTACATGAGGTGTGATACTAACCTTATTAAAACATATAGGACTATGGGCTAGGCTACATGAGGTGTGATACTAACCTTATTAAAACATATAGGACTATGGGCTAGGTTACATGAGGTGTGATACTAACCTTATTAAAACATATAGGACTATGGGCTGGGCTACATGAGGTGTGATACTAACCTTATTAAAACATATAGGACTATGGGCTAGGCTACATGAGGTGTGATACTAACCTTATCAAAACATATAGGACTATGGGCTAGGCTACATGAGGTGTGATACTAACCTTATCAAAACATATAGGACTATGGGCTAGGCTACATGAGGTGTGATACTAACCTTATTAAAACATATAGGACTATGGGCTAGGCTACATGAGGTGTGATACTAACCTTATCAAAACATATAGGACTATGGGCTACATGAGGTGTGCGACTATGATCCGAACAAGTCGCAAAAAAAAAGGCATTGTTTCTTATGCTGGGCATCATTCACAAGTGATACGCTAATATTGTCACCCATCCGACTGTTCTTGATTTAATCTTGTCTTTACATATACTAAATAATATATGTTCAGTGTAAATTATTAAAAGTAGTTCTCGTGCAACGAGAGTTGTTTGTTTTGTTCATGTGATGCTGTCGGTCCACTCACATATCCCAGTCTGAAGTTCCGTACGGTCCACTCTGGCGATTCTGACTCCGACAGCATCTCCACACTGATCTCTCCGTAGGCCACCGGCTCGTCTGTGAACGGCCAGTAGTGGTCACACTTCACCCTGCGTCTCTCATTACACTGCGTCAGCATCACAATGATGTGGCTCTTCTGCTGCAGGACCATGTTCCAGAAGTCGTTCCTCGTCTCAGGCAGAGGGCCCTGAGTGGCGATGTACTCTCTGGGGGATTTATAACCCTGGAGGGGGAGAAAACCAGGGTTATGGATACTGTTGGGGTTCAGGTCTCAGGCAGAGGGCCCTGGGTGGTGATGTACTCTCTGGGGGATTTATAACCCTGGAGGGGGAGAAAACCAGGGTTATGGATACTGTTGGGGTTCAGGTCTCAGGCAGAGGGCCCTGGGTGGTGATGTACTCTCTGGGGGATTTATAACCCTGGAGGGGGAGAAAACCAGGGTTATGGATACTGTTGGGGTTCAGGTCTCAGGCAGAGGGCCCTGAGTGGTGATGTACTCTCTGGGGGATTTATAACCCTGGAGGGGGAGAAAACCAGGGTTATGGTTACTGTTGGGGTTCAGGTCTCAGGCCTCTAGAGGGCCCTGGGTGGTGATGTACTCTCTGGGGGATTTATAACCCTGGAGGGGGAGAAAACCAGGGTTATGGTTACTGTTGGGGTTCAGGTCTCAGGCAGAGGGCCCTGGGTGGTGATGTACTCTCTGGGGGATTTATAACCCTGGAGGGGGAGAAAACCAGGGTTATGGATACTGTTGGGGTTCAGGTCTCAGGCCTCTAGAGGGCCCTGAGTGGTGATGTACTCTCTGGGGGATTTATAACCCTGGAGGGGGAGAAAACCAGGGTTATGGATACTGTTGGGGTTCAGGTCTCAGGCAGAGGGCCCTGGGTGGTGATGTACTCTCTGGGGGATTTATAACCCTTTAGAGGGAGAAAACCAGGGTTATGGATACTGTTGACTGGTATGTAGTTGGTATGTACTGGTACTTACTGGTATGTAGTTGGTATGTACTGGTACTTACTGGTATGTAGTTGGTATGTACTGGTACTTACTGGTATGTAGTTGGTATGTACTGGTATGTACTGGTATGTAGTTGGTATGTACTGGTACTTACTGGTATGTAGTTGGTATGTACTGGTACTTACTGGTATGTAGTTGGTATGTACTGGTACTTACTGGTATGTAGGGTATGTACTGGTACTTACTGGTATGTAGTTGGTATGTACTGGTACTTACTGGTATGTAGTTGTTATGTACTGGTATTTACTGGTACTTACTGGTATGTAGTTGGTGCGTACCCCTACTTACTGGTATGTAGTTGGTGCGTACCCCTACTTACTGGTATGTAGCTGGTATGTACTGGTACTTACTGGTATGTAGTTGGTATGTAC
>NW_024058896.1:0-44655 GCF_016432855.1 Salvelinus namaycush
GGTCATATCTCCTTCCCTAGTACCTGGTCATATCTCCATCCCTAGTACCTGGTCATATCTCCATCCCTAGTACCTGGTCATATCTCCATCTCTAGTACCTGGTCATATCTCCATCCCTAGTACCTGGTCATATCTCCATCTCTAGTACCTGGTCATATCTCCATCTCTAGTACCTGGTCATATCTCCCATCCTCTAGTACCTGGTGATATCTCCATCTCCTAGTACCTGGTCATATCTCCATCTCTAGTACCTGGTCATATCTCCATCTCTAGTACCTGGTCATATCTCCATCTCTAGTACCTGGTCATATCTCCATCCTAGTACCTGGTCATATCTCCATCCCTAGTACCTGGTCATATCTCCATCTCTAGTACCTGGTCATATCTCCATCCCTAGTACCTGGTCATATCTCCATCCCTAGTACCTGGTCATATCTCCATCCCTAGTACCTGGTCATATCTCCATCCCTAGTACCTGGTCATATCTCCATCCCTAGTACCTGGTCATATCTCCATCCCTAGTACCTGGTCATATCTCCATCCTAGTACCTGGTCATATCTCCATCCCTAGTACCTGGTCATATCTCCATCCCTAGTACCTGGTCATATCTCCATCCCTAGTACCGGTAATCTCCATCTCTAGTACCTGGGTCATATCTCCATCTCTAGTACCTGGTCATATCTCCATCCCTAGTACCTGGTCATATCTCCATCCTCTAGTACCTGGTCATATCTCCATCCCTAGTACCTGGTCATATCTCCATCCTAGTACCTGGTCATATCTCCATCCCTAGTACCTGGTCATATCTCCATCCCTAGTACCTGGTCATATCTCCATCCCTAGTACCTGGTCATATCTCCATCCCTAGTACCTGGTCATATCTCCTCCCTAGTACCTGGTCATATCTCCATCCCTAGTACCTGGTCATATCTCCATCCCTAGTACCTGGTCATATCTCCATCCCTAGTACCTGGTCATATCTCCATCCCTAGTACCTGGTCATATCTCCATCTCTAGTACCTGGTCATATCTCCATCTCTAGTACCTGGTCATATCTCCATCCCTGGTACCGGGTCATATCTCCATCCCTAGTACCTGGTCATATCTCCATCCCTAGTACCTAGTCATATCTCCATCCCTAGTACCTGGTCATATCTCCATCCCTAGTACCTGGTCATATCTCCATCCCTAGTACCTGGTCATATCTCCATCTCTAGTACCTGGTCATATCTCCTTCCCTAGTACCTGGTCATATCTCCATCCCTAGTACCTGGTCATATCTCCCTCCCTAGTCATATCTCCATCCCTAGTACCTGGTCATATCTCCATCCCTAGTCATATCTCCATCTCTAGTACCTGGTCATATCTCCATCCCTAGTACCGGGTCATATCTCCATCCCTAGTACCTGGTCATATCTCCATCCCTAGTACCTGGTCATATCTCCATCTCTAGTACCTGGTCATATCTCCATCCCTAGTACCGGGTCATATCTCCATCCCTAGTACCTGGTCATATCTCCATCTCTAGTACCTGGTCAAATCTTCATCCCTAGTACCTGGTCATATCTCCATCTCTAGTACCTGGTCATATCTCCATCTCTAGTACCTGGTCATATCTCCATCCCTAGTACCTGGTCATATCTCCTTCCCTAGTACCTGGTCATATCTCCATCCCTAGTCATATTTCCATCTCTAGTACCTGGTCATATCTCCGTCCCTAGTACCTGGTCATATCTCCATCCCTAGTACCTGGTCATATCTCCATCCCTAGTACCTGGTCATATCTCCATCCCTAGTCATATCTCCATCCCTAGTCATATCTCCATCTCTAGTACCTGGTCATATCTCCATCCCTAGTACCGGGTCATATCTCCATCCCTAGTACCTGGTCATATCTCCATCCCTAGTACCTGGTCATATCTCCATCCCTAGTACCTGGTCATATCTCCATCTCTAGTACCTGGTCATATCTACATCCCTAGTACCTGGTCATATCTCCATCCCTAGTCATATCTCCATCCCTAGTACCTAGTCATATCTCCATCCCTAGTACCTGGTCATATCTCCATCCCTAGTACCTGGTCATTTCTCCATCCCTAGTACCTGGTCATATCTCCATCCCTAGTACCTGGTCATATCTCCATCCCTAGTCATATCTCCATCTCTAGTACCTGGTCATATCTCCATCCCTAGTACCTGGTCATATCTCCATCCCTAGTACCTGGTCATATCTCCATCCCTAGTACCTGGTCATATCTCCATTTCTAGTACCTGGTCATATCTCCATCTCTAGTACCTGGTCATATCTCCATCCCTAGTACCTGGTCATATCTCCATCCCTAGTACCGGGTCATAACTCCATCCCTGGTACCATACCTGTGTATGTGACCAATAACATCTGCTGACCATGTGAATGTGACCAATACAATTTGATTAGACTGCTTTAGCGGTTCTAGTGTTAAGTTACCTCCCCTGCCTGAGCCTCAGACAGCTCCAGGATAGACAGATGGCTCTCAATGTCAAAGCTGGAGAAGAAACTGCTCCACTGCTTCTCAAACAACACCAGGTCCTGGAAGAGACACCATACCAGAGTCAGTGTGGCCATTACAACACGCTGGTCCAACGGTCCTGTTCCAACATCTACTCACAGGTGTGTGGTGCGTTCAAGCTCAGAATGGTTACCTCAGTCAGCAGGTTGTCTAGGGAGACAGGGTCCAATCTGGTGTAGGTCTGCCACAGCTTCTCACTAATGTCCATCAACTGGAACACACAGCACAGGACACACATCCAATCAACCATTTCCGAGAAGTAACCCAAACTCCTTGCTACGGCCAAATGCAACGCCAGGCCCACAGTTTCTTCTCTGCAATGAGTCTGGATCCGAGTACCTCCCTGACGATTATTATAATGCAAACACATTCTAACCATTCTGATTGGTCGCAGACAGATAGGTTGGGTCAGAGCCAGAACTCAAGTGGGTAAAGCAGTGTTTAGAAAATGTGTCATTGGCTTTGATACTCTGATTGGTTATAGATGATCCAATTGCTGATGACTTTGTTTTGTACAACGCCCCTCGTCACCACAAATGTCTAAGACTGAAGTATGTAGCGAATTTAGTTTGAGTCGTCAGGCAACTATTGAGTACCATTCAAATTAAATGGAGATGTCATTATTTTACTAACTATTCTGCCATGGATGTAAGGTTAGACAAATTCCACCTACAATTTGTATTAGTAATATCGAGTGAGGTACCTTGTATTTCATGGTGAAGAAGCTTCCTCCACCGATCCCCTCCAGAGCGAAGGCCTGAATGATGGGCCACTTCTCTATCATAAACATGTCAAACGTCTGGATGTGGCCTGAAACAGCACAGTTTCTCATTTACATATAAGCACAACACATCCCAAATCGTCACACTATAAAACAAGTTGCTGGTTACAGTTCAATTATGTTAACATTGTTCAATTAGTTGTTTGCTTCATTACATAAGTGGAACAATTGAAGTCACGTCGGAGGCTGTTAAGCAATTACTGGTTACCAAGGAGGTAGTTCTAGAGGAGTAATTACTGGTTACCAAGGAGGTAGTTATAGAGGAGTAATTACTGGTTACCAAGGAGGTAGTTATAGAGGAGTAATTACTGGTAACCAAGGAGGTAGTTATAGAGGAGTAATTACTGGTTACCAAGGAGGTAGTTATAGAGGAGTAATTACTGGTAACCAAGGAGGTAGTTATAGAGGAGTAATTACTGGTTACCAAGGAGGTAGTTCTAGAGGAGTAATTACTGGTTACCAAGGAGGTAGTTATAGAGGAGTAATTACTGGTTACCAAGGAGGTAGTTATAGAGGAGTAACTCCTGGTTACCAAGGAGGTAGTTATAGAGGAGTAATTACTGGTAACCAAGGAGGTAGTTATAGAGGAGTAATTACTGGTAACCAAGGAGGTAGTTATAGAGGAGTAATTACTGGTAACCAAGGAGGTAGTTATAGAGGAGTAATTACTGGTAACCAAGGAGGTAGTTATAGAGGAGTATTTACTGGTAACCCAGGAGGTAGTTATAGAGGAGTAATTACTGGTAACCAAGGAGGTAGTTATGGAGGAGTAACTCCTGGTTACCAAGGAGGTAGTTATAGAGGAGTAATTACTGGTAACCAAGGAGGTAGTTATAGAGGAGTAATTACTGGTAACCAAGGAGGTAGTTATAGAGGAGTAATTACTGGTAACCAAGGAGGTAGTTATAGAGGAGTAATTACTGGTAACCAAGGAGGTAGTTATAGAGGAGTAATTACTGGTTACCAAGGAGGTAGTTATAGAGGAGTAATTACTGGTAACCAAGGAGGTAGTTATAGAGGAGTAATTACTGGTAACCAAGGAGGTAGTTATGGAGGAGTAATTACTGGTTACCAAGGAGGTAGTTATAGAGGAGTAATTACTGGTAACCAAGGAGGTAGTTATAGAGGAGTAATTACTGGTTACCAAGGAGGTAGTTATAGAGGAGTAATTACTGGTTACCAAGGAGGTAGTTATAGAGGAGTAATTACTGGTAACCAAGGAGGTAGTTATGGAGGAGTAACTCCTGGTTACCAAGGAGGTAGTTATAGAGGAGTAATTACTGGTAACCAAGGGGGTAGTTATGGAGGAGTAATTACTGGTAACCAAGGAGGTAGTTATAGAGGAGTAATTACTGGTTACCAAGGAGGTAGTTATAGAGGAGTAATTACTGGTTACCAAGGAGGTAGTTATAGAGGAGTAATTACTGGTTACCAAGGAGGTAGTTATAGAGGAGTAATTACTGGTAACCAAGGAGGTAGCTATAGAGGAGTAATTACTGGTAACCAAGGAGGTAGTTATGGAAGAGTAACTCCTGGTAACCAAGGAGGTAGTTATAGAGGAGTAATTACTGGTTACCAAGGAGGTAGTTATAGAGGAGTATTTACTGGTAACCAAGGAGGTAGTTATGGAGGAGTAACTCCTGGTTACCAAGGAAGTAGTTATGGAGGAGTAACTCCTGGTTACCAAGGAGGTAGTTATAGAGGAGTAATTACTGGTAACCAAGGAGGTAGTTATAGAGGAGTAATTACTGGTTACCAAGGAGGTAGTTATAGAGGAGTAATTACTGGTTACCAAGGAGGTAGTTATGGAGGAGTAACTCCTGGTTACCAAGGAAGTAGTTATGGAGGAGTAACTCCTGGTTACCAAGGAAGTAGTTATGGAGGAGTAACTCCTGGTTACCAAGGAGGTAGTTATGGAGGAGTAACTCCTGGTAACCAAGGAAGTAGTTATAGAGGAGTAATTACTAGTTACCAAGGAAGTAGTTATGGAGGAGTAACTCCTGGTTACCAAGGAAGTAGTTATGGAGGAGTAACTCCTGGTTACCAAGGAAGTAGTTATGGAGGAGTAACTCCTGGTTACCAAGGAGGTAGTTATAGAGGAGTAATTACTGGTAACCAAGGAGGTAGTTATAGAGGAGTAATTACTGGTAACAAATGAGGTAGTTATAGAGGAGTAATTACTGGTAACCAAGGAGGTAGTTATAGAGGAGTAATTACTGGTAACCAAGGAGGTAGTTATGGAGGAGTAACTCCTGGTTACCAAGGAGGTAGTTATAGAGGAGTAACTCCTGGTTACCAAGGAAGTAGTTATGGAGGAGTATTTACTGGTTACCAAGGAGGTAGCTATAGAGAAGTATTTACTGGTTACCAAGGAGGTAGTTATAGAGGAGTAACTCCTGGTAACCAAGGAGGTAGTTATAGAGGAGTATTTACTGGTAACCAAGGAGGTAGTTATAGAGGAGTAACTCCTGGTTACCAAGGAAGTAGTTATGGAGGAGTATTTACTGGTTACCAAGGAGGTCGTTATAGAGGAGTAACTCCTGGTTACCAAGGAAGTAGTTATGGAGGAGTAACTCCTGGTTACCAAGGAAGTAGTTATAGAGGAGTAATTACTGGTTACCAAGGAAGTAGTTATAGAGGAGTAATTACTGGTTACCAAGGAAGTAGTTATAGAGGAG
The DNA here is from genome assembly GCF_016432855.1 of Salvelinus namaycush. Classification (NCBI taxonomy): domain Eukaryota; kingdom Metazoa; phylum Chordata; class Actinopteri; order Salmoniformes; family Salmonidae; genus Salvelinus; species Salvelinus namaycush. The sequence goes on from NW_024058896.1 coordinate 6,010, forward strand.
TAACTCCTGGTTACCAAGGAAGTAGTTATGGAGGAGTAATTACTGGTTACCAAGGAAGTAGTTATAGAGGAGTAATTACTGGTTGCCAAGGAAGTAGTTATGGAGGAGTAACTCCTGGTTACCAAGGAAGTAGTTATAGAGGAGTAATTACTAGTTACCAAGGAAGTAGTTATGGAGGAGTAACTCCTGGTTACCAAGGAAGTAGTTATGGAGGAGTAACTCCTGGTTACCAAGGAGGTAGTTATAGAGGAGTATTTACTGGTTACCAAGGAAGTAGTTATGGAGGAGTAAATACAGTGCATTCGGGAAGTATTCAGACCTTCACTTTTAACACATTACAGCCTTACTCTAAAATGTATTAAATAGTTTCCCCCCTCATCAATCTACACACAATACCCCATAACGACAAAGCAAACACAGGTTTTTAGATATATATATATTTATTTTTTTAACTGCAATCTCATAAATATTCAGACCCTTTACTCAGTAATTTGTTGAAGCCTTTTTGGCAGCGATTACAGCCTTGAGTCTTCCCGGGTATGACGCTATAAGCTTGGCACACCTGTATTTGGGTAGTTTCTCACATTCTTCCCTGCAGATCCTCTCAAGCTCTGTCAGGTTGGATGGGGAGCTTTGCTGCACAGCTATTTTAAGGTCTCTCCAGAGATGTTCAATCGGGCTCAAATTCGGGCTCTGGCTGGGCCACTCAAGAACATTCAGAGACTTGTCCTGGAGCCACTCCTGTGTTGTCTTGGCTGTGTGCTTAGGGTCGTTGTCCTGAGCGCTCTGGAGCAGGTTTTCATCAAGGATCTTTCTGTACTTTGCTCCGTTCATCCTACCCTCGATCATGACTAGTCTCCCAGTCCCTGCTGCTGAAAAACATCCCCACACCATGATGCTGCCACCACCATGCTTCACCGTAGGGATGGTGCCAGGTTTCCTCCAGATGTGACGCTTGGCATTCAGGCCAAAGAGTTCAATCTTGGTTTCAACAGACGAGAGAATATTGTTTATCATGGTCTGAGAGTCATTAGGTGCCTTTTGGCAAACTCCAAGCGGGCTGTCGTGTGCCTTTTACTGAGGAGTGGCTTCCGTCTGGCCACTCTAGCATAAAAAGGCTTGATTGGTGGAGTGCTGCAGAGATGGATATTGTCATGGCAATTTCCTGTATTACCAAATGAGGAGAGTTACAAACCACACACCAGTCAGAGTTATACTTAAACTTCATCTTTAATAATATGAGCTTTACAATAGCCCTTTGACTCTCAGATCAATTCAGTGTCTATAATGAATTCTGAGAGTCCCTACAGTAGAATACAAAGATCTTTTATAGCCAAGATACACCCCTCTCAACTTACATGACGAACAACCGATCTTAGGAACTCTTCACAAAGGGCCTTTTACTTGAAGAAAGGAGTATCCCTTCGCCAGATTGCATTCGCTATAAATTATCGCTCAGTTTGGTCTCTAAAACGAGGTTCTAATCTCGTTCCTGGTACTTCATAGTACCAAAACATTACCTCATCCAAGGCATAACTCAATTGTCAACTCTAGATACTCCTATCTCAAGTAAACCCCCTCTTCTCCCCACTCCTGGACAAGCTCACTGAGGGGAGTGACTTGCGCACAGACATTGTGGAGTCAAGTAATTGGTTCCCCCTTAATCACGCCATCCCTTCACATGGTTTAACAGATACTTTCACATATGAAGACAATGTTCCATCCTGTCCTCTTCCCTTTATGATATTCTGCATAGCACCAGGGACATGTGAAAGACAAGCCTGACCTCTCCCCTCTCTGGGCCCCAAGTGACTGAGCCCTGAGGGAAGAAGTGCAACTGCCAACACCAGATTCCAAAGGGATACATTCTAATAAAAAGTATATCACATAAGAATATTATACAGATATGACATCTTAATTACTTATGTTACCCAACTAATTCTGATTCATCCGCCACACTATCCTTCTGGAAGGTTCTCCCATCTCCACATCGGAACTCTGGAGTGACTCCCGATTGCTCAGTTTGGCCGGGCGGCCAGATCTAGGAAGTCTGGGTGGTTCCAAACTTCTTCCATTTAAGAATGATGGAGGCCACTGTTCTTAGTGATCTTCAATGCGGCAGATTTTTTTTGGTACCCTTCCCCCAGATCTGTGCCTCAACACAATCCTGTTTCAGAGCTCTACAGATAATTCCTTCGACCTCATGGCTTGGTTTTTGCTCTAACATGCACTGTCAACTGTGGGACCTTATATAGAGAGGTGTGTGCCTTTCCGAATGATGTCCAATCAATTTACCACAGGTGGACTCCACTCAAGTTGTAGAAAAATCTCAAGGATGATCAATGGAAACAAGATGCACCTGAGCTCAGCTTAGAGTCTCATAGCAAAGGGTATGAATACCTGTTTTCACTTTGTCATAATAAAGATATTGTGTGTAGATTGCTTATTTTAGAATAAGGCTGTAACGTATGTCATTACTGTCCTGTGAGGATCAGAATGGGTCAAATCAGCTTGGCAGTGGAAGACAGTAACCACAGAGGGGGGAGGGAGCTGCTGGGGGGGTTGACTTTCTCTCCCCCTCCAGTATTAACCAAAGGAATGTCTTTGTTAATAACCTGTTGAGGACAGAGGGCGCTGTTTTCACTTTGGGGGAAAATCGTGCCCAATTTAAACGGCAATTCTTGCTCGTACAATATGCATATTATTATTACAATTGGATAGAAAACACTCTCTAGTTTCTAAAACCGTTTGAATTATATCTGTGAGTAAAACAGAACTCAAGTTGGAGCAAACTACCTGACAGGAAGTGGAAAATCTGAAATCGATGCTCTGTTCTAGGGCCTGCCTATAAATGGGCTTCATATATATCAGTATACATGCACTTCATACGTCTTCCACTAGATGTCGACAGGCAGTGAGAAAAAAATGGAGTGAATAACTTGATCTGGGGTCGAATAAAAGCTCTCGGCATAACGTGTCACCAGTTTCCTGTTTTCTGGAGAGAGCGTGAAGGGACCTGGTTTTGCCTTCTGAAATGCTGCCGTTATAGACGACTAATATCTCCGGCTTTGATTTTATTTGATACATGTGACAATATCATCGTAAAGTATGTTTTTTCAATATAGTTTTATTAGATTATTGAAATTTATTCGGGACGTTAGGCGTGTTGCGTTGTGTGCCTTTGTTCAGGAAGGAGAGCTTCGCGCTACTTTGCTAGCTTTCCATGCTAATTGACTGGAGAAGAGGACATTCTAAATCCAAACAACGATTGTTCTGGACAAAGGACCCCTTGTACAACATTCTGATGAAAGATCATCAAAAGTAGGACCCATTTTATGATGCTATTTCATATATCTGTCGAACATGTGAAATAGTCGTTTGCGCCCAGATTTTGGGTACTCTCTCGCTATAACTAAGCTGTATGTCGTAATGAAGTTATTTTTAGAATTCTAACACGGCGATTGCATTAAGAACTAGTGTATCTATCATTTCCTATACAACATGTATTTTCTAGTAACGTTTATGAATAGTTATTTGGTCAGAATAGTTGAGTGTCGTAAAAATATCCGCACATTCTGGGAAAAAGATGCTACGTTAGCACAATGTATAACCACTGATTTCAGCTCTAAATATGCACATTTTCGAACAAAACATAAGTGTATGTATAACCTGTCATCTGATGAAGGTTTATGAAGGTTAGTGAAAATTAATATCTTTTGCTGGTTTATTCCCTATCGCTAACGTGCCTATTGCTATCGCTAACGTGCCTTGATGAATGAATGCGGTAGTGTGGTAGGCTATTGTAGTAAGCTAATATAATGCTATATTGTGTTTTCGCTGTAAAACACTTTTAAAAAATCGGAAATATTGGCTGGATTCACAAGATGTTTGTCTTTAATTTGCTGTACACCATCGATTTTTCAGAAATGTTTTATGATGAGTATTTAGGTATTTGACGTTGGTGTCTGTAATTACTCTGGCTGCTTCGGTTCTATTTCTGACGGTAGCTGTGATGGTAGCTGCAATGTAAAACTGATTTATACCTCAAATATGCACATTTTTCGAACAAAACAGATTTATTGTATAACATGTTATAAGACTGTCATCTGATGAAGTTGGTTCTTGGTTAGTTAGGTTGGCTTTGTGCATGCTACCTGTGCTGTGAAAAATGTCTGTCCTGTTTTGTATTTGGTGGTGAGCTAACATAAATATATGTGGTGTTTTCGCTGTAAAACATTTTAAAAATCGGACATGTTGACTGGATTCACAAGATGTGTATCTTTCATTTGCTGTATTGGACTTGTTAATGTGTGAAAGTTAAATATTTCTAAAAAATATCTTTTGAATTTCGCGCTCTGCCTTTTCAGTGGAATGTGGGAGGAGTTCCGCTAGTGGAACGCCGGAGCCAGACAGGTTAACAGACAGTCTTCCTGCCGATACTCTTAACAGTTTCTAAAGCGAATACTGGAACAATATTTCTCACATAAGAACATGGGGAATGGTCAGAGATGATCTATAGAAAACTAATGTCATATCAGTTTTTATTTTGTGATGTCATTAAAAAGGTTATAAAGGAAATACTGTAACTAGAAAAGTCTATACACTACAGATATGAAGTCTCCATCCTTAACGCTGTATATGAAATATGACAAATTATGAAAGTATTTGTTTTAAGATAGGAATGTGATTTTAGGAGCCATAAAATAATCTATCGCCTATAAACTGTGCACAGTAAGTAGCCACGCCCCAAGTGAGGTCAGAGAATGTGTCAGCCTGACGGAACCGCCCCCTTCGGCCAGAGTGCATAAAAGCATGAGGCGGTAGCTACACGTTTGAAATGGTTGGAACTTTGAACCGCAACACGAGGTGAAGAAAATAAACTCACCTCCCAGACTAGACCAGAACATTGCCAAACTCTGACTATCAACACCAGGTGGAAAAAACTCCCCTCTCGGACAATCACTGGTATGGCTGATTAGCTGTCCTAAGTCAAATATCTAGAAAAACGAATTTAAGTGGGACCAATGTACTACTCTTCTCAAATCACCGTCGTACACGACTCTCATCACCCCACTGGAACCATCAACACAGCTGGCTAGCCAATCTTCAAATCAGCACTTCAGGAGCGAATGGAACAGAGTGAACTCTGTAGTTCTTTTCAGGATTACACAACGGACAAAGACAAATCAAACTTAAATACATTCATGATTTCTGATTCCAAATGGGCGGCGGTTAGTGTGCAAAGTATATGATTACTGTGAGAATAGTTTTGAAAACGTATCAACGATAAGTGTCTCTTTCTCTCTCTATCCATGTCGTTGTGTAAAAAGCCATATGTTGTGTCAGTCCACTAGGGACCTTTTTCTCATGTATTAAGTGTGTTTGTTATCCTGTGTTATCATTTACTTAGCTAGTAAATAAATTATTTAACCAATTTGAGTATCAAATCAAATTGTATTTGCATAGACCTAACAGAGAAATGCTTACTTAAAAGCACATAACACTATTGTTTTTTTTAACTGCATTGTTGGTTAAGTATAAAACAGATCAGTAAAAAATAAAAAATAATTAAAGAGCAGCAGTAAATAACAATAGCGGGGCTATATACAGGGGGTACCAGTACAGAGTCAAAGTGCGGGGACACCGGTTAGTCAAGACAATTGAGGTAATATATACATGTAGATACAGTTAAAGTGACTATGCAGAGATAATAAACAGAGAGTAGCAGCAGTGTAAAAGAGGAGGTCAGAGGGGGACAATGCAAATAGTCTGGGTAGCCATTTGATTAGCTGTTCAGGAGCCTTATGGCTTGTGGGTAAAAGCTGCTAAGAAGCCTTTTTGACCTAGACTTGGCACTCCAGTACCGCTTGCCGTGCGGTAGCAGAGAGAACAAGTCGATGACTAGGGTGGCTGGAGTCTGACAATTTTCAGGGCGTTTCTCTGACACCGCCTGGTATAGAGGTCCTGGACGGAAGGAAGTTTGGTCCCAGTGATGTACTGGACCATATGCACTACCCTCTGTAGTGCCTTGCAACTGGAGGCCGAGCAGTTTCCATACCAGGCAGTGATGCAACCAGTCAGGATGCTCTCGATTGTGCAGCTGTAGAACTTTTTGAGGATCTGAAGACCCATGCAAAATCTTTTCAGTCTCCTGATGGGGAATAGGCTTTGTCGTGCCCTCTTCACAACTGTCTTGGTGTGCTTGAACCATGATAATTTGTTGGTGATGTGGACACCAAGGAACTTGAAGCTCTCAACCTGCTCAACTAAAGCCCTGTCGATGAGAATAGCGGCGTGCTCGGTCCTCCTTTTCCTTTTCCTTTTCCTGTAGTCCACAAGAATGTCTTGATCACGTTAAGGGAGAGGTTGTTATCCTGGCACCAAACGACTGGCATTTGCCAGTTGGTCAGAGCATGCTCGGAGTAAACGTCCTGGTAATCCGTCTGGCCCTGCGGCCTTGTGAATGTTGACCTGTTTAAAAGTCTCTCACATCGAATACGAAGAGCATTATCACACAGTCATCCGGAACAGCTGATGATCTCATGCATGCTTCAGCGTTGCTTGCCTCGAAGATGAGAAGTAATTTAGCTCGTCTGGTTGGCTCGTGTCGCTGGGCAGCTCACAGCTGTGCTTCCCTTTGTCGTCTGTAATAGTTTGCAAGCCCTGCCACATCTGACGAGCGTCGGAGCTGGTGTAGTACGATTCAATCTTAAGTCTTGTATTTACGATTTGCCTGTTTAATGGTTCGTCGGACGGCATAGCGGGATTTCTTATAAGCGTCCGGGTTAGAGTCCCGCTCCTTGAAAGCGGCAGCTCTACCCTTTAGCTCAGTGCGAATGTTGCCTGTAATCCATGGCTTCTGGCTGGGGTATGTATATACAGTCACTGTGGGGACGACGTCCTCGATGCACTTATTGATGAAGCCAGTGACCAATGTGGTGTACTCCTCAATGCCATTGGAAGAATCCCAGAACATATTCCAGTCTGTGCTAGAAAAACAGTCCTGTAGCTTAGCATCTGCGTCATCTGACCACTTATTTTTTGAATGAGTCACTGGTGCTTCCTGCTTTAGTTTTTGTTTGTATGCAGGAATCAGGAGGGTAGAATTATGGTCAGATTTGCCAAAGTCTCTGTGTGTGGAGTAAAGGTGCTCTAGAGTGATCTAGAGTTTTTTTCCCCTTTTTGCACATTTAACATGCTGGTAGATATTAGGTATAACGGATTTTCCCTGCATTAAAGTCCCCGGCCACTAGGAGCGCCGCCTCTGGATGAGCGTTTTCCTGTTTGCTTATGGCCGTATACAGCTCATTGAGTGAGGTTTTAGTGCCACCATCGGTTTGTGGTGGTAAATAAGACAGCTACGAAAAATACAGATGAAAACGCTCTAGGTAGATAATGTGGTCTACAGCTTATCATGAGATACTCTACCTCAGGCGAGCAAAACCTTGAGACTTCCTTAATATTAGATTCCGTGCACCAGCTGTTGTTTACAGCTGGTGCACCCCTTGTCTTACCAGAGGCAGCTCTTCTATATTGCCGATGCAGCGTAAACCCACCAGCTGTATGTTATCCATGTCGTCGTTCAGCCACGACTCGGTGAAACATAATACAGTCTTTAATGTCCCATTGGTAAGATATTCGTGAACGTAGCTTGTCTATTTTGTTATCCAATTATTGTACGTTGGCTAATAGGACTGATGGTAGAGGCAGATTACCCAGTCGCCGTCGGATCCTTACAAGGCACCCCGACCTATGTCCTCGATATCTCCGTCTCTTTCTCATGCGAATGACGGGGATTTGAGCCTTGTCAGGTGTCTGGAGTAAATCCTTCGCCTCCGACTCGTTAAAGAAAAAAATCTTCTTCCAGTTCGAGGTGAGTAATCTCTTGTCCTGATATCCAAAAGCGATTTTTCGGTCATAAAGAGACGGTGGCGGAAACATTATGTACAAAAATAAGTTACAAATAACACACAAAAACACACACAGTGGCACAATTGGTTAGGAGCCCATAAAACCATCTCATCCGGCGCCATTCTGCAACTTAGGTCTTTACTGAATCAGTACTGAATCATAAGGCTTAGGTCTTTACTGAATCAGTACTGAATCATAAGGCTTAGGTCTTTACTGAATCAGTACTGAATCATAAGGCTTAGGTCTTTACTGAATCAGTACTGAATCATAAGGCTGGTTTTTTAGGTCTTTACTGAATCAGTACTGAATCATAAGGCTGGTTTTTTAGGTCTTTACTGAATCAGTACTGAATCATAAGGCTGTTTTTTTAGGTCTTTACTGAATCAGTACTGAATCATAAGGCTGGTTTTTTAGGTCTTTACTGAATCAGTACTGAATCATAAGGCTGTTTTTTTAGGTCTTTACTGAATCAGTACTGAATCATAAGGCTGTTTTTTTAGGTCTTTACTGAATCAGTACTGAATCATAAGGCTTAGGTCTTTACTGAATCAGTACTGAATCATAAGGCTGGTTTTTTAGGTCTTTACTGAATCAGTACTGAATCATAAGGCTGGTTTTTTAGGTCTTTACTGAATCAGTACTGAATCATAAGGCTGGGTTTTTTTTTTTGCAGATGCAGGAGGTTACGACTGTTCAGAATGATGATATGATGTTATGATTAATACGTTGACTGTTTTATGGATGGAATAGGTAAAGACCTTCAGAGTTTAATTCGGGAGATGGTAACAACCGCTCTCGTGGTGCCCCAAATCCTAATAAGTTAATTGTTACATGATTAATTTAAATCATGTTAACAAATATGTTAACAAATTAGTTGATTAAATAAATAACAATCATCAGATTAATGAAAGTAAAGTCACGACACGTAACAAAATGTGGGAAAAGTCAAGGGGTCTGAATACTTGCCAAAGGTACTGTACATGTAACATGTAGTATGTAATCTCTGTAACTATACTGTACCCTGGGTGCTGTAAGGAACTCCTATACGGCTGCAGTCTTGAACCATGCTCACAAAGCTGGAGATCTTAAACTCCTCCGATGCTTCCTCGTCTTCATACTGCAGGGGGAGATGAGGGGGAAAACAAAGAAGGAGGGCAGAGAACAGGAGTGAACACAATCAACATTCAACTTAGACAGGCAGTGACCTGTGTATCTGCTTGGTTAAGGAAACATACAGTGACCTGTGTATCTGCTTGGTTAAGGAGACAGGCAGTGACCTGTGTATCTGCTTGGTTAAGGAGACAGGCAGTGACCTGTGTATCTGCTTGGTTAAGGAGACAGGCAGTGACCTGTGTATCTGTTTGGTTAAGGAGCATACAGTGACCTGTGTATCTGCTTGGTTAAGGAGACAGGCAGTGACCTGTGTATCTGCTTGGTTAAGGCAACATACAGTGACCTGTGTATCTGCTTGGTTAAGGCGACATACAGTGACATGTGTATCTGCTTGGTTAAGGAGACAGGCAGTGACCTGTGTATCTGCTTGGTTAAGGAAACATACAGTGACCTGTGTATCTGCTTGGTTAAGGCAACATACAGTGACATGTGTATCTGCTTGGTTAAGGAGACAGGCAGTGACCTGTGTATCTGCTTGGTTAAGGAGACAGGCAGTGACCTGTGTATCTGCTTGGTTAAGGAGACAGGCAGTGACCTGTGTATCTGCTTGGTTAAGGAGCATACAGTGACCTGTGTATCTGCTTGGTTAAGGAGACAGACAGTGACCTGTGTATCTGCTTGGTTAAGGAGACAGGCAGTGACCTGTGTATCTGCTTGGTTAAGGAAACATACAGTGACCTGTGTATCTGCTTGGTTAAGGAGACAGGCAGTGACCTGTGTATCTGCTTGGTTAAGGAGACAGGCAGTGACCTGTGTATCTGCTTGGTTAAGGAAACATACAGTGACCTGTGTATCTGCTTGGTTAAGGAGACAGGCAGTGACCTGTGTATCTGCTTGGTTAAGGAAACATACAGTGACCTGTGTATCTGCTTGGTTAAGGAGACAGGCAGTGACCTGTGTATCTGCTTGGTTAAGGAGACAGGCAGTGACCTGTGTATCTGCTTGGTTAAGGAGACAGGCAGTGACCTGTGTATCTGCTTGGTTAAGGAGCATACAGTGACCTGTGTATCTGCTTGGTTAAGGAGACAGGCAGTGACCTGTGTATCTGCTTGGTTAAGGCAACATACAGTGACCTGTGTATCTGCTTGGTTAAGGCGACATACAGTGACATGTGTATCTGCTTGGTTAAGGAGACAGGCAGTGACCTGTGTATCTGCTTGGTTAAGGAGACAGGCAGTGACCTGTGTATCTGCTTGGTTAAGGAGACAGGCAGTGACCTGTGTATCTGCTTGGTTAAGGAGCATACAGTGACCTGTGTATCTGCTTGGTTAAGGAGACAGGCAGTGACCTGTGTATCTGCTTGGTTAAGGCAACATACAGTGACCTGTGTATCTGCTTGGTTAAGGCGACATACAGTGACATGTGTATCTGCTTGGTTAAGGAGACAGGCAGTGACCTGTGTATCTGCTTGGTTAAGGAGACATACAGTGACCTGTGTATCTGCTTGGTTAAGGAGACAGGCAGTGACCTGTGTATCTGCTTGGTTAAGGAAACATACAGTGACCTGTGTATCTGCTTGGTTAAGGAGACAGGCAGTGACCTGTGTATCTGCTTGGTTAAGGCGACAGGCAGTGACCTGTGTATCTGCTTGGTTAAGGAGACATACAGTGACCTGTGTATCTGCTTGGTTAAGGCAACATACAGTGACCTGTGTATCTGCTTGGTTAAGGCGACATACAGTGACCTGTGTATCTGCTTGGTTAAGGAGCATACAGTGACCTGTGTATCTGCTTGGTTAAGGAGCATACAGTGACCTGTGTATCTGCTTGGTTAAGGAGCATACAGTGACCTGTGTATCTGCTTGGTTAAGGAGCATACAGTGACCTGTGTATCTGCTTGGTTAAGGCGACAGGCAGTGACCTGTGTATCTGCTTGGTTAAGGAGACAGGCAGTGACCTGTGTATCTGCTTGGTTAAGGAGACATACAGTGACCTGTGTATCTGCTTGGTTAAGGAAACATACAGTGACCTGTGTATCTGCGTGGTTAAGGAGACAGGCAGTGACCTGTGTATCTGCTTGGTTAAGGAGACAGGCAGTGACCTGTGTATCTGCTTGGTTAAGGAGACAGGCAGTGACCTGTGTATCTGCTTGGTTAAGGCGACAGGCAGTGACCTGTGTATCTGCTTGGTTAAGGAGACATACAGTGACCTGTGTATCTGCTTGGTTAAGGAGACAGGCAGTGACCTGTGTATCTGCTTGGTTAAGGAGCATACAGTGACCTGTGTATCTGCTTGGTTAAGGAGACAGGCAGTGACCTGTGTATCTGCTTGGTTAAGGAGACATACAGTGACCTGTGTATCTGCTTGGTTAAGGCGACAGGCAGTGACCTGTGTATCTGCTTGGTTAAGGAAACATACAGTGACCTGTGTATCTGCTTGGTTAAGGAAACATACAGTGACCTGTGTATCTGCTTGGTTAAGGAGACATACAGTGACCTGTGTATCTGCTTGGTTAAGGAAACATACAGTGACCTGTGTATCTGCTTGGTTAAGGAAACATACAGTGACCTGTGTATCTGCTTGGTTAAGGAGACAGGCAGTGACCTGTGTATCTGCTTGGTTAAGGAAACATACAGTGACCTGTGTATCTGCTTGGTTAAGGAAACATACAGTGACCTGTGTATCTGCTTGGTTAAGGAGACAGGCAGTGACCTGTGTATCTGCTTGGTTAAGGAAACATACAGTGACCTGTGTATCTGCTTGGTTAAGGAAACATACAGTGACCTGTGTATCTGCTTGGTTAAGGAGACAGGCAGTGACCTGTGTATCTGCTTGGTTAAGGAAACATACAGTGACCTGTGTATCTGCTTGGTTAAGGAAACATACAGTGACCTGTGTATCTGCTTGGTTAAGGAAACATACAGTGACCTGTGTATCTGCTTGGTTAAGGAAACATACAGTGACCTGTGTATCTGCTTGGTTAAGGAAACATACAGTGACCTGTGTATCTGCTTGGAAACAAATAGAAACTCATTTCTATTAATTAGGTCATCTAATCAAGACATAAAAAGATTGTTATTTACTTCTTGATCAATTGAAAATTTGAAAGAGAACTTAGAAGTGTGATGGTAGTAAGCTAACATCTGCCTGGGTAAGGCAGTCTATGTGATCATAGTAGTGAACTAACATCTGCCTGGGTAAGGCAGTCTATGTGATCATAGTAGTGAACTAACCTCTGCCTGATTAGGCAGTCTATGTGATCATAGTAGTGAACTAACCTCTGCCTGGTTAGGCAGTCTATGTGATTATAGTAGTGAACTAACCTCTGCCTGGTTAGGCAGTCTATGTGATCATAGTAGTGAACTAACCTCTGCCTGGTTAGGCAGTCTATGTGATTATAGTAGTGAACTAACCTCTGCCTGGTTAGGCAGTCTATGTGATTATAGTAGTGAACTAACCTCTGCCTGGTTAGGCAGTCTATGTGATTATAGTAGTGAACTAACCTCTGCCTGGTTAGGCAGTCTATGTGATTATAGTAGTGAACTAACCTCTGCCTGGTTAGGCAGTCTATGTGATTATAGTAGTGAACTAACATCTGCCTGGTTAGGCAGTCTATGTGATTATAGTAGTGAACTAACCTCTGCCTGGTTAGGCAGTCTACAGTTGAAGTCGGAAGTTTACATACACCTTAGCCAAATACATTTAAACTCTGTTTTTCACAATTCCTGATATTTAATCATCGTAAAAATTCCCGGTCTTAGGTCAGTTAGGATCACCACTTTATTTTAAGAATGTGAAATGTCAGAATAATAGTAGAGAGAATTATTTATTTCAGATTTAATTATTTTCATCACATTCCCAGTGGGTCAGAAGTTTACATGCACTCAATTAGTACTTGGTAGCATTGCCTTTAAATTGTTTAACTTGGGTCAAACGTTTCGGGTAGCCTTCCACAAGCTTCCCACAATAAGTTGGGTGAATGTTGGCCCATTCCTCCTGACAGAGCTGGTGTAACTGAGTCAGGTTTGTAGGCCTCCTTGCTCACACACACTTTTTCAGTTCTGCCCACAAATTTTCTATGGGATTGAGGTCAGGGCTTTGTGATGGCCACTCCAATACCTTTACTTTGTTGTCCTTAAGCCATTTTGCCACAACTTTGGACGTATGCTTGGGGTCATTGTCCATTTGGAAGACCCATTTGCGACCAAGCTTTAACTTCCTGACTGATGTCTTGAAATGTTGCTTCAATATATCCACATAATTTCCCTCCCTTATGATGCCATCTATTTTGTGAAGTGCACCAGTTCCTCCTGCAGCAAAGCACCCCACAACATGATGCTGCCACCCCCGTGCTTCACGGTTGGGATGGTGTTCTTCGGCTTGCAAGCCTCCCCCTTTTTCCTCCAAACATAACGATGGTCATTATGGCCAAACAGTTCTATTTTTGTTTCATCAGACCAGAGGACATTTCTCCAAAAAGTACGATCTTTGTCCCCATGTGCAGTTGCAAACCGTAGTCTGGCTTTTTTATGGCGGTTTTGGAGCAGTGGCTTCTTCCTTGCTGATCGGCCTTTCAGGTTATGTCGATATTGAACTCGTTTTACTGTGGATATAGATACTTTTGTACCTGTTTCCTCCAGCATTTTCACAAGGTCCTTTGCTGTTGTTCTGGGATTGATTTTTACTTTTCTCACCAAAGTACGTTCATCTCTAGGAGACAGAACGCCTCTCCTTCCTGAGCGGTATGACGGCTGCGTGGTCCCATGGTGTTTATACTTGTGTACTATTGTTTGTACAGATGAACGTGGTACCTTCAGGCATTTGAAAATTGCTCCCAAGGATGAACCAGACTTGTGGAGGTCCACAATTTTTTTCTGAGGTCTTGGCTGATTTCTTTTGATTTTACCATGATGTCAAGCAAAGAGGCACTGAGTTTGAAGGTAGGCCTTGAAATACATCCACGGGTACACCTCCAATTGACTCAAATGATGTCAATTAGCCTATCAGAAGCTTCTAAAGCCATGACATAATTTTCTGGAATTTTCTAAGCTGTTTAAAGACACAGTCAACTTAGTGTATGTAAACTTCTGACCCACTGGAATTGTGATACGGTGAATTATAAGTTAAATAACCTGTCTGTAAAGAATTGTTGGGAAAAATGGCATGTCATGCACAAAGTAGATGTCCTAACCGACTTGCCAAAACTGTAGTTTGTTAACAAGAAATTTGTGGAGTGGTTGAAAAACGAGTTTTAATGACTCCAACCTAAGTGTATGTAAACTTCCAACTTCAACTGTATGTGATTACAGTAATAGCTAACCTCTGCCTGGTAAGACAGTCTATCTGGTTACAGTAACAGCTAACCTCTTCCTGGGTAAGACAGTCTATGTGATTACAGTAATAGCTAACCTCTGCCTGGTAAGACAGTCTATCTGGTTACAGTAATAGCTAACCTCTGCCTGGTAAGACAGTCTATCTGGTTACAGTAACAGCTAACCTCTTCCTGGGTAAGACAGTCTATGTGATTACAGTAATAGCTAACCTCTGCCTGGTAAGACAGTCTATCTGGTTACAGTAATAGCTAACCTCTGCCTGGTAAGACAGTCTATGTGGTTACAGTAACAGCTAACCTCTGTCTGGTTCATGCAGTGTATGGTGAGGTTCCTCCAGTGGGAGACGTAGGGCAGCAGGTAACTGTAGTTGACTGGGTTACAGTACAGGTGAACACTCTCGGCCTTGATCAGCACGATCACATCTGGAGATGAAGAGAGACGAGGAGAGAGGTCTCAATGTTAATGAGCCAGAACAACACACAGAGTAAGAGAGCATTAACAACACACTAGAAAACATAGGTTGTCATCCTAAAAGCACCCTATTCCCTATATAGTGCACTACTGTTGACCAGAGACTTATATGCACTATATAGGGAATAGGGTGCCATTCGGGATATAGACCCTTAGACATATTAATCACTGGAGCCTGGAGCGCTTGTTGAGAACCATCCAACATGGGTGAAGTAGTATGCATATACTGATCCTAACCCCTACTACTGACTATATACTGATCCTAACCCCTACTACTGACTATATACTGATCCTAACCCCTACTACTGACTATATACTGATCCCAACCCCTACTACTGACTATATACTGATCCTAACCCCTACTACTGACTATATACTGATCCTAACCCCTACTACTGACTATATACTGATCCTAACCCCTACTACTGACTATATACTGATCCTAACCCCTACTACTGACTATATACTGATCCTAACCCCATAACCCCTACTACTGACTATATACTGATCCTAACCCCTACTACTGACTATATACTGATCCCAACCCCTACTACTGACTATATACTGATCCCAACCCCTACTACTGACTATATACTGATCCTAACCCCTACTACTGACTATATACTGATCCTAACCCCTACTACTGACTATATACTGATCCTAACCCCTACTACTGACTATATACTGATCCTAACCCCTACTACTAACTATATACTGATCCTAACCCCTACTACTGACTATATACTGATCCTAACCCCTACTACTGACTATATACTGATCCTAACCCCATAACCCCTACTACTGACTATATACTGATCCCAACCCCTACTACTGACTATATACTGATCCTAACCCCTACTACTGACTATATACTGATCCTAACCCCTACTACTGACTATATACTGATCCTAACCCTTACTACTGACTATATACTGATCCTAACCCCTACTACTGACTATATACTGATCCTAACCCCTACTACTGACTATATACTGATCCCAACCCCTACTACTGACTATATACTGATCCCAACCCCTACTACTGACTATATACTGATCCCAACCCCTACTACTGACTATATACTGATCCCAACCCCTACTACTGACTATATACTGATCCCAACCCCTACTACTGACTATATACTGATCCTAACCCCTACTACTGACTATATACTGATCCTAACCCCTACTACTGACTATATACTGATCCTAACCCCTACTACTGACTATATACTGATCCTAACCCCTACTACTGACTATATACTGATCCTAACCCCTACTACTGACTATATACTGATCCTAACCCCTACTACTGACTATATACTGATCCTAACCCCTACTACTGACTATATACTGATCCTAACCCCTACTACTGACTATATACTGATCCTAACCCCTACTACTGACTATATACTGATCCTAACCCCATAACCCCTACTACTGACTATATACTGATCCTAACCCCTACTACTGACTATATACTGATCCTAACCCCTACTACTGACTATATACTGATCCTAACCCCATAACCCCTACTACTGACTATATACTGATCCTAACCCCTACTACTGACTATATACTGATCCTAACCCCTACTACTGACTATATACTGATCCTAACCCCATAACCCCTACTACTGACTATATACTGATCCTAACCCCATAACCCCTACTACTGACTATATACTGACCCTAACCCCTACTACTGACTATATACTGATACTAACCCCTACTACTGACTATATACTAATCCTAACCCCTACTACTGACTATATACTGATCCTAACCCCTACTACTGACTATATACTGATCCTAACCCCTACTACTGACTATATACTGATCCTAACCCCTACTACTGACTATATACTGATCCTAACCCCTACTACTGACTATATACTGATCCTAACCCCTACTACTGACTATATACTGATCCTAACCCCTACTACTGACTATATACTGATCCTAACCCCTACTACTGACTATATACTGATCCTAACCCCTACTACTGACTATATACTGATCCTAACCCCTACTACTGACTATATACTGATCCTAACCCCTACTACTGACTATATACTGATCCCAACCCCTACTACTGACTATATACTGATCCTAACCCCTACTACTGACTATATACTGATCCTAACCCCTACTACTGACTATATACTGATCCTAACCCCTACTACTGACTATATACTGATCCTAACCCCTACTACTGACTATATACTGATCCTAACCCCTACTACTGACTATATACTGATCCTAACCCCTACTACTGACTATATACTGATCCTAACCCCTACTACTGACTATATACTGATCCTAACCCCTACTACTGACTATATACTGATCCTAACCCCTACTACTGACTATATACTGATCCTAACCCCTACTACTGACTATATACTGATCCTAACCCCTACTACTGACTATATACTGATCCTAACCCCTACTACTGACTATATACTGATCCTAACCCCTACTACTGACTATATACTGATCCTAACCCCTACTACTGACTATATACTGATCCTAACCCCTACTACTGACTATATACTGATCCTAACCCCTACTACTGACTATATACTGATCCTAACCCCTACTACTGACTATATACTGATCCTAACCCCTACTACTGACTATATACTGATCCTAACCCCTACTACTGACTATATACTGATCCTAACCCCTACTACTGACTATATACTGATCCTAACCCCTACTACTGACTATATACTGATCCTAACCCCTACTACTGACTATATACTGATCCTAACCCCTACTACTGACTATATACTGATCCTAACCCATAACCCCTACTACTGACTATATACTGATCCTAACCCCTACTACTGACTATATACTGATCCTAACCCCTACTACTGACTATATACTGATCCTAACCCCTACTACTGACTATATACTGATCCTAACCCCTACTACTGACTATATACTGATCCTAACCCCTACTACTGACTATATACTGATCCTAACCCCTACTACTGACTATATACTGATCCTAACCCCTACTACTGACTATATACTGATCCTAACCCCTACTACTGACTATATACTGATCCTAACCCCTACTACTGACTATATACTGATCCTAACCCCTACTACTGACTATATACTGATCCTAACCCCTACTACTGACTATATACTGATCCTAACCCCTACTACTGACTATATACTGATCCTAACCCCTACTACTGACTATATACTGATCCTAACCCCTACTACTGACCATATACTGATCCTAACCCCTACTACTGACTATATACTGATCCTAACCCCTACTACTGACTATATACTGATCCTAACCCCTACTACTGACTATATACTGATCCTAACCCCTACTACTGATCCTAACCCCTACTACTGACTATATACTGATCCTAACCCCTACTACTGACTATATACTGATCCTAACCCCTACTACTGACTATATACTGATCCTAACCCCTACTACTGACCATATACTGATCCTAACCCCTACTACTGACCATATACTGATCCTAACCCCTACTACTGACTATATACTGATCCTAACCCCTACTACTGACTATATACTGATCCTAACCCCTACTACTGACTATATACTGATCCTAACCCCTACTACTGACTATATACTGATCCTAACCCCTACTACTGACTATATACTGATCCTAACCCCTACTACTGACTATATACTGATCCTAACCCCTACTACTGACTATATACTGATCCTAACCCCTACTACTGACTATATACTGATCCTAACCCCTACTACTGACTATATACTGATCCTAACCCCTACTACTGACTATATACTGATCCTAACCCCTACTACTGACTATATACTGATCCTAACCCCTACTACTGACTATATACTGATCCTAACCCCTACTACTGACTATATACTGATCCTAACCCCTACTACTGACTATATACTGATCCTAACCCCTACTACTGACTATATACTGATCCTAACCCCTACTACTGACTATATACTGATCCTAACCCCTACTACTGACTATATACTGATCCTAACCCCTACTACTGACTATATACTGATCCTAACCCCTACTACTGACTATATACTGATCCTAACCCCTACTACTGACTATATACTGATCCTAACCCCTACTACTGACTATATACTGATCCTAACCCCTACTACTGACTATATACTGATCCTAACCCCTACTACTGACTATATACTGATCCTAACCCCTACTACTGACTATATACTGATCCTAACCCCTACTACTGACTATATACTGATCCTAACCCCTACTACTGACTATATACTGATCCTAACCCCTACTACTGACTATATACTGATCCTAACCCCTACTACTGACTATATACTGATCCTAACCCCTACTACTGACTATATACTGATCCTAACCCATAACCCCTACTACTGACTATATACTGATCCTAACCCCTACTACTGACTATATACTGATCCTAACCCCTACTACTGACTATATACTGATCCTAACCCCTACTACTGACTATATACTGATCCTAACCCCTACTACTGACTATATACTGATCCTAACCCCTACTACTGACTATATACTGATCCTAACCCCTACTACTGACTATATACTGATCCTAACCCCTACTACTGACTATATACTGATCCTAACCCCTACTACTGACTATATACTGATCCCAACCCCTACTACTGACTATATACTGATCCCAACCCCTACTACTGACTATATACTGATCCCAACCCCTACTACTGACTATATACTGATCCTAACCCCTACTACTGACTATATACTGATCCTAACCCCTACTACTGACTATATACTGATCCTAACCCCTACTACTGACTATATACTGATCCTAACCCCTACTACTGACTATATACTGATCCTAACCCCTACTACTGACTATATACTGATCCTAACCCCTACTACTGACTATATACTGATCCTAACCCTACTACTGACTATATACTGATCCTAACCCCATAACCCCTACTACTGACTATATACTGATCCTAACCCCTACTACTGACTATATACTGATCCTAACCCCTACTACTGACTATATACTGATCCTAACCCCTACTACTGACTATATACTGATCCTAACCCCTACTACTGACTATATACTGATCCTAACCCCTACTACTGACTATATAATGATCCTAACCCCATAACCCCTACTACTGACTATATACTGATCCTAACCCCTACTACTGACTATATACTGATCCTAACCCCTACTACTGACTATATACTGATCCTAACCCCATAACCCCTACTACTAACTATACTGATCCTAACCCCATGTTGCTGCGTGGCTGGTGAAATAGATATTCTAACACGGCAATACCTAAATCTACCCGCATTTGCCGGGTGTTAATTTTATGCCCTGGACATAGATAAATTGCAGTCGGTCCACAACAGGGCAGCACATATTGCAGCTAGATGTACACGGAGGGCGGATGTCAATGACATGCATATCAGTCTCCCCTGGCTCAAAGTTGAGGAGAGACGGACTGCATCACTATGGGTATTTGCGCAAGGTGTTGATGTGTTGAAGGTACCGAACTGTCTGTTCAAACAGTTGGCACAAAGTTCGGACACTCATCGGTACAAAACAAGATATGCAACCAGAGGTCTCTTCACAGTCCCCAGGTCCAGAACAGAGGCTGGGAAACGCACTGTATTAAATAGAGCCATGACTACATGAAACTCTCTGCCACCCCAGGTAACTCAGATATTTAAAAAAACAGATAAAAAGAACACCTTACGGCATGACGGGGACTGTGAAGAGACACACAGACATGTTTATATATATTTGCATATTGTATTATATACATTATTGATTCTATTTGTTGTGTTTTGCTTCCTATTTGGACCACAGGAAGAGTAGCCGCTGCCTTGGTGATCTTAATAAAATACTAAACCCCATAACCCCTACTCCTCACCATCCAGCACCTCCTCAGGGAAGTCCTCCAGAATGTGCTCCGGGTTCAGCTGGTTCTTCCGGTACAGTCCGTAGAACAGGTAGTTGGCCAGCTCACTGCAGCCCTCGTTATACCTGCTGTCAATCCCTGCAATATGAACCAACATGTAAAATCATGCTGAAATCATATAAAACAGGAAAGTTAATATGACTACAACATAGCTAAAGCATCATCTATATAAAACAGGGAAGTTAATATGACTACAACATAGCTAAAGCATCATCTATATAAAACAGGGAAGTTAATATGACTACATATACAACAACATAGCTAAAGCATCATCTATATAAAACAGGGAAGTTAATATGACTACATATACAACAACATAGCTAAAGCATCGTCTATATAAAACAGGAAAGTTAATATGACTACATATACAACAACATAGCTAAAGCATCATCTATATAAAACAGGGAAGTTAATATGACTACAACATAGCTAAAGCATCATCTATATAAAACAGGGAAGTTAATATGACTACATATACAACAACATAGCTAAAGCATCATCTATATAAAACAGGAAAGTTAATATGACTACATATACAACAACATAGCTAAAGCATCGTCTATATAAAACAGGGAAGTTAATATGACTACATATACAACAACATAGCTAAAGCATCGTCTATATAAAACAGGGAAGTTAATATGACTACATATACAACAACATAGCTAAAGCATCGTCTATATAAAACAGGGAAGTTAATATGACTACATATACAACAACATAGCTAAAGCATCATCTATATAAAACAGGGAAGTTAATATGACTACATATACAACAACATAGCTAAAGCATCATCTATATAAAACAGGGAAGTTAATATGACTACAACATAGCTAAAGCATCATCTATATAAAACAGGGAAGTTAATATGACTACAACATAGCTAAAGCATCATCTATATAAAACAGGGAAGTTAATATGACTACATATACAACAACATAGCTAAAGCATCATCTATATAAAACAGGGAAGTTAATATGACTACATATACAACAACATAGCTAAAGCATCGTCTATATAAAACAGGGAAGTTAATATGACTACAACATAGCTAAAGCATCATCTATATAAAACAGGGAAGTTAATATGACTACAACATAGCTAAAGCATCATCTATATAAAACAGGGAAGTTAATATGACTACAACATAGCTAAAGCATCATCTATATAAAACAGGGAAGTTAATATGACTACATATACAACAACATAGCTAAAGCATCATCTATATAAAACAGGGAAGTTAATATGACTACATATACAACAACATAGCTAAAGCATCATCTATATAAAACAGGGAAGTTAATATGACTACATATACAACAACATAGCTAAAGCATCATCTATATAAAACAGGGAAGTTAATATGACTACATATACAACAACATAGCTAAAGCATCATCTATATAAAACAGGGAAGTTAATATGACTACATATACAACAACATAGCTAAAGCATCGTCTATATAAAACAGGGAAGTTAATATGACTACATATACAACAACATAGCTAAAGCATCATCTATATAAAACAGGGAAGTTAATATGACTACATATACAACAACATAGCTAAAGCATCATCTATATAAAACAGGGAAGTTAATATGACTACATATACAACAACATAGCTAAAGCATCATCTATATAAAACAGGGAAGCTAATATGACTACAACATAGCTAAAGCATCATCTATATAAAACAGGGAAGTTAATATGACTACAACATAGCTAAAGCATCATCTATATAAAACAGGGAAGTTAATATGACTACATATACAACAACATAGCTAAAGCATCATCTATATAAAACAGGGAAGTTAATATGACTACATATACAACAACATAGCTAAAGCATCGTCTATATAAAACAGGGAAGTTAATATGACTACAACATAGCTAAAGCATCATCTATATAAAACAGGGAAGTTAATATGACTACAACATAGCTAAAGCATCATCTATATAAAACAGGGAAGTTAATATGACTACATATACAACAACATAGCTAAAGCATCATCTATATAAAACAGGGAAGTTAATATGACTACATATACAACAACATAGCTAAAGCATCATCTATATAAAACAGGGAAGTTAATATGACTACATATACAACAACATAGCTAAAGCATCATCGATATAAAACAGGAAAGTTAATATGACTACATATACAACAACATAGCTAAAGCATCATCTATATAAAACAGGGAAGTTAATATGACTACATATACAACAACATAGCTAAAGCATCGTCTATATAAAACAGGGAAGTTAATATGACTACATATACAACAACATAGCTAAAGCATCATCTATATAAAACAGGGAAGTTAATATGACTACATATACAACAACATAGCTAAAGCATCATCTATATAAAACAGGGAAGTTAATATGACTACATATACAACAACATAGCTAAAGCATCACCTATATAAAACAGGGAAGTTAATATGACTACATATACAACAACATAGCTAAAGCATCATCTATATAAAACAGGGAATAGGGTACAAAACATTAAGAACACCTGCTCTTTCCATGAGAGACTGACCAGGAGAAAGCTACTGTATGATCCCTTCTTGATTGATGTCACTTGTTAAAGCCACTTCAATTAGTGTAGATGAAGGGAAGGAGTCGGGTTAAATAATGTTTTTTAAGCCTTGACACAGGATTGTGTATGTGTGCCATTCAGAGATTTAAGTGCCTATGAACGGGGTATGGTAGTAGATGCCAGGCGCACCGGTTTGTGTCAAGAACTGCAACGCTGCTGGGTTTTTCACGCTCAACAGTTCCCCGTGTGTATCAAGAATGGCCCACCACCCAAATGGAAACATTGGAGTCAACATGGGCCAGCATCCCTGTGGAACGCTTGACACCTTGAAGAGTCCATGTCCCGACGAATTGAGACTGTTCTGAGGGCAAAGGGGGTGAAACTCAATATTAGGAAGGTGTTCCTAATGTTTGGTATACTAAGTGTATAAGTAATAATGTCTCAAGACAGTTTACTGCGTTCAAGCAATGTTTAATATATTGTCATGATGTCAAATCCAACTTCCTCAGACTGAATGTTGACTCCAGTATTGAGACAGGACTCACCCAGAGAGCAAAGAATCCCATCAGGGCTGGCTTCCCCCTCCCACAGCAGTGACTGGACATGGCGCAGACGGGAGCAGCTGAAAAAGACAATATAACGTAGCTACAGTCGGTGCCATTGACGCCAGTTTGTCAAAATACAAATAAACATCCACCATATGGACCTAAAATTGGATCGAAGCCAGTGCCCTTGGAGCAGCAATTGGACAAAAGGCTATCAGTCCGACGGCGAGAAAGAGGAAATGCCATGACTCGAAAGCGGGGGAAAAATAGTTCTAAGTACAAACCTTCATCGCCTGAATACAAGCCAGGTAATATTACTTCTATATCTAGTTTATCACTTGAGCATTTTGAGGATGTTGGATACCATGGGTCTGCTGGCTCTCTTGAGAATCATGAGATGTAGTCAGTGATGATTCCTCTGAAATTGAGGCTGACCAGGATGAAGGCCGTCCTGTGGCAGCAGGTGTGGTGGTACAGATTTCCAACGTTTGCCCTGAAAATCCGACCAGAGATGATTTTGGACCGGTAGGAGTGCAGTTTTTTGGAATAAATGTATCTATGCTTTTTGGCTGACCGATATGTTGTTTCAAGCTGGGTAAAGGACAAACTGGGAACTGTTACATCCGTCAAAGTTTAGAGAAGTGGAATTGTTTTAGATTTTTTGTGTATCCTCCACCCAGAGGCAGCAAGCGATCTGCATCAGGCGTCTCGGGACTCGACTGGTGTCATGTTCGGGGTGAAAGTAAGGCGGTATGGTCCGGTAAAACATGAGCCTATCACAATAATGAAAACTAAATGTCAAGAAAACTGTCGGCCATTACACCATTATTTATCATTAGGCTAACGCATGGCATGAAACATTTGCGAATGGACTTGAAAACGGATGGCATTGCCTAGACCAGGGATCATCAACTAGATTCAGCCTCGGCCCATTTTTCTTAAGCAGATGGTCGGGGGGCCAGAACAGGCAGGGTCGGCAGGTAGCCTAGTGGTTAAGAGTGTCGGGGGGCCGGAACAGGCAGGGTCGGCAGGTAGCCTAGTGGTTAAGAGTGTCGGGGGGCCGGAACAGGCAGGGTCGGCAGGTAGCCTTGTGGTTAAGAGTGTCGGGGGGCCGGAACAGGCAGGGTCGGCAGGTAGCCTAGTGGTTAAGAGTGTCGGGGGGCCGGAACAGGCAGGGTCGGCAGGTAGCCTTGTGGTTAAGAGTGTCGGGGGGCCGGAACAGGCAGGGTCGGCAGGTAGCCTAGTGGTTAAGAGTGTCGGGGGGCCGGAACAGGCAGGGTCGGCAGGTAGCCTAGTGGTTAAGAGTGTCGGGGGGCCGGAACAGGCAGGGTCGGCAGGTAGCCTTGTGGTTAAGAGTGTCGGGGGGCCGGAACAGGCAGGGTCGGCAGGTAGCCTAGTGGTTAAGAGTGTCGGGGGGCCGGAACAGGCAGGGTCGGCAGGTAGCCTAGTGGTTAAGAGTGTCGGGGGACCGGAACAGGCAGGGTCGGCAGGTAGCCTAGTGGTTAAGAGTGTCGGGGGGCCGGAACAGGCAGGGTCGGCAGGTAGCCTAGTGGTTAAGAGTGTCGGGGGGCCGGAACAGGCAGGGTCGGCAGGTAGCCTAGTGGTTAAGAGTGTCGGGGGGCCGGAACAGGCAGGGTCGGCAGGTAGCCTAGTGGTTAAGAGTGTCGGGGGGCCGGAACAGGCAGGGTCGGCAGGTAGCCTAGTGGTTAAGAGTGTCGGGGGCCGGAACAGGCAGGGTCGGCAGGTAGCCTAGTGGTTAAGAGTGTCGGGGGGCCGGAACAGGCAGGGTCGGCAGGTAGCCTAGTGGTTAAGATTGT
Source organism: Salvelinus namaycush (assembly GCF_016432855.1). Lineage (NCBI taxonomy): Eukaryota > Metazoa > Chordata > Actinopteri > Salmoniformes > Salmonidae > Salvelinus > Salvelinus namaycush. The sequence goes on from NW_024058896.1 coordinate 31,732, forward strand.
CGGGGGGCCGGAACAGGCAGGGTCGGCAGGTAGCCTAGTGGTTAAGAGTGTCGGGGGGCCGGAACAGGCAGGGTCGGCAGGTAGCCTAGTGGTTAAGAGTGTCGGGGGGCCAGAACAGGCAGGGTCGGCAGGTAGCCTAGTGGTTAAGAGTGTCGGGGGGCCGGAACAGGCAGGGTCGGCAGGTAGCCTAGTGGTTAAGAGTGTCGGGGGGCCGGAACAGGCAGGGTCTGCAGGTAGCCTAGTGGTTAAGATTGTCGGGGGGCCGGAACAGGCAGGGTCGGCAGGTAGCCTAGTGGTTAAGAGTGTCGGGGGGCCGGAACAGGCAGGGTCGGCAGGTAGCCTAGTGGTTAAGAGTGTCGGGGGGCCGGAACAAGCAGGGTCGGCAGGTAGCCTAGTGGTTAAGAGTGTCGGGGGGCCGGAACAGGCAGGGTCGGCAGGTAGCCTAGTGGTTTAGAGTGTCGGGGGGCCAGAACAGGCAGGGTCGGCAGGTAGCCTAGTGGTTAAGATTGTTGGGCCAGTAATTGAAAGGTCACTGGTTTGAATCCCTGAGACGACTAGAGCAAGGCACTTAACCCTAATTGCTCATGTAAGTCGCTCTGGATAAGAATGTCAACTAAAATATAAAGATAATTATAACTAATTTGTAGAATGCAAATTGACCACAAGAAGCCCAAACAGATGCTTGACTAAAACATTCGGGCCTCCCGAGTGGCGCAGCGGTCTAAGGCTGCGCTAGTTGCGTTACTACAGATCCTGGTTCGATCCCAGGCTGTGTCGCGACCGGGAGACCCCCAGCGTCGACCGGCTAGGGGAGGGTTTGGCCGGCTGGGATGTCCTTGTCCCATCGTGCTCTAGCGACTCCTGTGGCGGGCTGGGCGCTGACACGGTCGCCAGGTGTACGTGTTTCCTCCGACACATTGGTGCGGCTGGCTTCCGGGTTAAGCGTGTATTGTGTCAAAAAGCAGTGCGACTTGCCGGGGTTGTGTTCCGGAGGACTCTTGACCTTCGCCCCTCCCGAGTGGGTACAGGAGTTGCAGCGATGGGACAAGACTATCAATTGGGGAGAAAAATATCAAAAATAATAATAATTTCAAACCTTGTTTACATTTGTATACAATCACGTCTCTATTATGCGTAAGTCGCTTTGTCCAAACTTTTCACTGGTACTGTATATAGATACAGAGATAAACGTTTTATGTTTTATAGTTGACAGACTGTGAAAACACTAGGAAATCAACTCCAAGTGATTATAATTTAAGAAATCTGTTCCCAAGTGAATACTATATATATATATATATATATATTTATTTATATATATATATATATAGTACCAGTCAAAGGGTTGGACACAGCTACTCATTCCAGGGTTTTTCTTTATTTTTTTCTATTAGAATAATAGTGAAGACATCAAAACTATGAAATAACTATGATTAGGCCCACAGAGATCCTATTGAATTAATAAGGATTCTATATATAATTCTATGATTAGGCCCACAGAGATCCTATTGAATTAATAGTCAGAGTGAGTGTGAAGTTGGGGTTGAGAACACTGTGGGGCGCCTAAGCAGCTGGGGGTCTGAAGTGCCCTGTACGAGAGACAAGTTGAGATTGCCTGAGTTAGAGTGGGGAAGACTTTCATATGCTGAGGCAGTAAGGAGAGTAGAGTATAGCCCACGGATGAGGGATTTGACTGGGAGCCCCCAAGTGAGTAGGCCTGAAGAGAGAGATTCAGAGAGGATGAGTTTTAATAAGGTTGGATTTCTTGCATTTATAACCATGGTGATCAACTGCACTGCACTGATGGAGCAGAAATCACAGAAGAAAGATGTGATAGTTGAAGCAGCAGAGAAATATTTGGGTGTGAGAGATTTTTGTGCAGAAGATCTACAGGAAGTTGAGAGAAGGATTTCCATCCTCCAAGGACAATGGCCTGGTGTAGAATCGTTTAAGGCTAAAGTAGTGGGATGGGGTTTTGGGGGGGTAGTATGCAGGGTTAGATGGTGGTGCAATTAAAATGTTCCACCTTCTACCTTTTTTCGTATGATCAAAATGTGCAATCCGCACTCAGACCTGCGAAAGCCAGAAACAACACAGCATCTACAGTAAATAAGAAAAAAAAAGACAGTAAAAAGGTGCAACGTATATGAATCTATCCGCAATGCACATTCCCACAGTGCGACTTTGATTGAATCCCTAGGGAATTGACGCTAGCAGCTAACAAGTCTAGCTACAGTCAATCGATTAGTTAGCTTCATATCTAGCTGATCCAATATCATAGTCAAACATGGCGAGATAGCTAACAGTAGTTTTCAAGCAAACGTCAGCTAACGTTAGCTAGCTCAACTGCCGAGCAACGTAAAGAAGCAACACATCTGCAGCTAAATATTTATAGCTGGCTAGCTAGCTAGCTTCATCACATCCCTTTTCAGTAAACAAGATAGCGTCAGAAATCGACGTTACCTGACAGCGGGGCTCATACACGGGAATTGTCCGTTCACCCTGCGTATACAAGCCATTTTTAGCAAACGTCGTTATGGCGTTTTGAAAATAACGTTTTTTGAATCCGCTTCTATTTTTCAAGGCGCGAGTATCAGTCCCATCATTTTGTTCGTTAGCGTTGCTGCTATAGACCTGTAGAAAACTACACAAGACGGCATAGCAACCGCCTGGACCATTACACATTTAGGGGAGTATCTTTTTAAACACAGTAATATGTAGGCTAAACAATATGCAATTCCATTAGTTATGGCTGGTATAAGACAAGTATCACTAAAGAGCATATCTAGTTTTTTTTGGGGGGGGGTATTAGTTGTTTCAATATCGAAAAGGATGTAACCACATATCGGAATCCCCCCTTCCTACACCACAGCAGCAGTCGATGTAACCCTGTTAGCCCTTGATCATGACTCTCACAGTTCCATTACATTAGACGCAGGAATCTTCTGTGGGTGGGGTTGTTTAAGAGTCCCAAAGCTTCATCTGAACATTAACACGCATCGCTTGTGGTACAGTTTTCATATCGGCGAGAAATTATTTTCAAAATCAATAGGCTAAATTGATACACAGGGTTAGGGTTCCCACAGGGCCATATTTCCATGTTACAGTGCTTGTTTACGGAAGACAGAGTGGACTAACCTGTGCTAATTAGCTATCTGCGTCTCTCTGAACACCTGCGTGTATGTAACAGATGTGATCTTTACTCTCTCTCGCACTGGGTAATAAAGAAAAGAAGCCCAGCCAATGGTTCCAGTTGATCTGTAGTTTATTTTGATAAAATATATTACATATGTTGTGCAAGGCTCGATAGTGCTTGTATGTCAATAGACTGGGATTTACAATCAATAATTGAACAATTACAAAAATATTAGAATACAATATGTATAAATACTTAATAAAAAGATTGCACATTAGATATGCAGTTCTTGATGGCTGTAGAGAAACAACTCTGTATTAGCAGGGAGCTAATACGACCGTTACATTAGAGCATGCTAGCTAACTCTTTTTACAGCAATCATACATACAAAAGCACATCACAGGAAGATCACAATATCTAACAGGTACTGTACACACACACTAAGTGTACAAAACATTAAGGACACCCGCTCTTTCCATTTCAGAATGATCAGGTGAAAGCTGATTGATGTCACTTGTTAAATCCACTTCAATCAGTGTAGGTGAAGGGGAGGAGACAGAATTTTTAAACCTTGAGACAATTGCTTCTTTACACAGCGCGCATCCAACCCGGAAGCCAGCCGCACCAATGTGTCGGAGGAAACACCGTACACCTGGCGACCTGGTCAGCGTGCACTGCGCCCGGCCCGCCACAGGAGTCGCTAGTGCGCGATGAGACAAGGATATCCCTGCCGGCCAAACCCTCCCTAATAACCTCCAACACTCTACTTAACAAATTGGATGCAGTCTACCACAGTGCCATTCGTTTTGTCACGAAAGCCCCATATACTACCCATCACTGCGACCTGTACGCTCTCGTTGGCTGGCCCTCGCTTCATACTCATAGCCACTTTACCCCTACCTATATGTACAAATCTCATCGACCTGGCTGTAGTGGAGCAGGTTGAGCGCTTCAAGTTCCTTGGTGTCCACATCACCAACAAACTAACATGGTCCAAGCACACCAAGACAGTCGTGAAGAGGGTACGACAAAACCTATTCCCCCTCAGTAAACTAAAAATATTTTGCATGGGTCCTCAAATCCTCAAAAGGTTCTACAGCTGCACCATCGAGAGCATCCTGACTGGTTGCATCACTGCCTGGTACGGCAACTGCTCGGCCTCCAACCACCAGGCGCTACAGAGGATAGTGCGTATGGCCCAGTACATCACTGGGGCCAAGCTTCCTTCCATCCAGGACCTCTATACCAGGCGGTGTCAGAGGGAGGCCCTAAAAATTGTCAAAGACCCCAGTCATAGACTGTTCTCTCTACTACCGCATGGCAAGCTGTACCGGAGTGCCAAGTCTAGGACAAAAAGGCTTCTCAACAGTTTTTACCCCCAAGCCATAAGACTCCTGAACAGGTAATCTAATGGCTACCCGGACTATTTGCATTGTGTGCCCCCCCAACCCCTCTTTTACGCTACTGCTACTCTCTGTTTATCGTATATGCATAGTCACTTTAACCATATCTACATGTACATACTACCTCAATCAGCCTGACTAACTGGTGTCTGTATGTAGCCTCTCTACTGTATATAGCCTCTCTACTGTATATAGCCTCGCTACTTCTATAGCCTGTCTTTTTACTGTTGTTTTATTTCTTTACTTGACTATTGTTCAACTAACACCTTTTTTTGCACTATTGGTTAGAGCCTGTAAGTAAAGCATTTCACTGTAAGGTCTACAACTGTTATATTCGGCACACGTGACAAATAAACTTTGATTTGATTTAGACAGGTGTGTGCCTTTCCAAATTATGTCCAATCAATTGAAATGACCACAGGTGGACTCCAATCAAGTTGTATAAACATCTCAAGGATGATCAATGGAAACAGGATGCACCTGATCTCAATTACGAGTCTCATTACAAATGTTCTGAATACTTATGTAAATAAGGTATCTGTTTTTTGTTTTTAATACATTTGCAAAAATGACTAAAAACCTGTTTTCGCTATGTCATTATGGGGTATTGTGGGTAAATTGATGAGGAAAACAATGAATTTCCTCCCTTTTAGAATAATAACGTAACAACATGTGGAAGAGTTTTTGAATACTTTCTGAATGCACTGTACATACATACACACACTGGACATACTGTGGTATCCCAGGAGGTCTACGCCGGGGGATGGTAATAGAGGGGAGGTACGTGAGGCAACGTTGGCTCCCTCTGCTGGGAATACAGGAGCTGGGCACCCCGACACGGACAGCTCTAAGTGGAGGTAATTAGAGGAAAGTGCCAACCAGCCCGGAGGCCAAATAAAAGGAGCACGGTGGCACACGGGGAGAGACAGACACCAAGCCACAGTAGAGAAGAAGGACCGAGCCAAACCTAAGAGATTTTCTTTGTTATGTTTATTTCTGTCTTTGCGGACTAAAACCTACCTGTCTCTGTGTCAATCTCTGCACGCTCAAACCAACACCCCATATTTTACCACAATACATACACACACACTGTACTACATACACACACACACATACATATTGTAAATTGAGTAGAGTTGTGGATAATTCCATTATATTTCCAGTAAATTCAGAAAGTATTTTCTGCATTGAAGAGAATTGGGATGAAGAGTGTACTTGACTGGAATACCGTACATCATTACTGAGATCCAGCCTCCACATCCTCCGTCTGAAATGGCCGTACATCATTACTGAGATGCAGCCTCCACATCCTCCGTCTGAAATGGCCGTACATCATTACTGAGATGCAGCCTCCACATCCTCCGTCTGAAATGGCCGTACATCATTACTGAGATGCAGCCTCCACATCCTCCGTCTGAAATGGCCGTACATCATTACTGAGATGCAGCCTCCACATCCTCCGTCTGAAATGGCCGTACATCATTACTGAGATGCAGCCTCCACATCCTCCGTCTGAAATGGCCGTACATCATTACTGAGATGCAGCCTCCACATCCTCCGTCTGAAATGGCCGAACATCATTACTGAGATGCAGCCTCCACATCCTCCGTCTGAAATGGCCGTACATCATTACTGAGATGCAGCCTTCACATCCTCCGTCTGAAATGGCCGTACATCATTACTGAGATGCAGCCTTCACAGCCATCTAAAATGGCCGTACATCATTACTGAGATGCAGCCTCCACATCCTCCGTCTGAAGTGGCCGTACATCATTACTGAGATGCAGCCTTCACATCCTCCGTCTGAAATGGCCGAACATCATTACTGAGATGCAGCCTCCACATCCTCCATCTGAAATGGCCGTACATCATTACTGAGATGCAGCCTCCACATCCTCCGTCTGAAGTGGCCGTACATCATTACTGAGATGCAGCCTCCACATCCTCCGTCTGAAATGGCCGTACATCATTACTGAGATGCAGCCTTCACATCCTCCGTCTGAAATGGCCGTACATCATTACTGAGAAGCAGCCTTCACATCCTCCGTCTGAAATGGCCGTACATCATTACTGAGATGCAGCCTTCACATCCATCTGAAATGGCCGTACATCATTACTGAGATGCAGCCTCCACATCCTCCGTCTGAAGTGGCCGTACATCATTACTGAGATGCAGCCTCCACATCCTCCGTCTGAAATGGCCGTACATCATTACTGAGATGCAGCCTCCACATCCTCCGTCTGAAATGGCCGAACATCATTACTGAGATGCAGCCTCCACATCCTCCGTCTGAAATGGCCGTACATCATTACTGAGATGCAGCCTCCACATCCTCCGTCTGAAATGGCCGAACATCATTACTGAGATGCAGCCTCCACATCCTCCGTCTGAAGTGGCCGTACATCATTACTGAGATGCAGCCTCCACATCCTCCGTCTGAAGTGGCCGTACATCATTACTGAGATGCAGCCTCCACATCTTCCGTCTGAAATGGCCGTACATCATTACTGAGATGCAGCCTTCACATCCATCTGAAATGGCCGTACATCATTACTGAGATGCAGCCTTCACATCCTCCGTCTGAAATGGCCGTACATCATTACTGAGATGCAGCCTCCACATCCTCCGTCTGAAATGGCCGTACATCATTACTGAGATGCAGCCTCCACATCCTCCGTCTGAAATGGCCGTACATCATTACTGAGATGCAGCCTCCACATCCTCCGTCTGAAATGGCCGTACATCATTACTGAGATGCAGCCTCCACATCCTCCGTCTGAAATGGCCGTACATCATTACTGAGATGCAGCCTTCACATCCTCCGTCTGAAATGGCCGTACATCATTACTGAGATGCAGCCTCCACATCCATCTGAAATGGCCGTACATCATTACTGAGATGCAGCCTTCACATCCATCTGAAATGGCCGAACATCATTACTGAGATGCAGCCTCCACATCCTCCGTCTGAAATGGCCGTACATCATTACTGAGATGCAGCCTTCACATCCTCCGTCTGAAGTGACCGTACTATAAGGGCACAAGGCGAGACCCAGATGCAGACACAGGAGGCAGATGGTTAGAGTCCAAGATGTTATTTAACAATCCAAAAGGGGTAGGCAAGAGAATGATCGTGGACAGGCAAAAGATCAAAACCAGTTCAGAGGTACAGAACGGCAGGCAGGCTCAAGGTCAGGGCAGGCAAAATAGTCAGGCAGGCGGGAATGGAGTCCAGAAAAGGTAAAGGTCAAAACCGCGAAAACCACGCTGGTTGACTTGATTAACATAAAAGATGAACTGGCACAGAGAGACAGGAAACATAGGGATAAAGGCTCTGGAGCAACGAACCGCCCTTGCTGTCTCTGCCTGGCCCGGTTCTCCTCTCTCCACTGGGATTCTCTGCCTCTAACCCTATTACAGGGGCTGAGTCACTGGCTTACTGGTGCTCTGTCATGCCGTCCCTAGGAGGGGTGCGTCACTTGAGTGGGTTGAGTTACTGAGGTGATCTTCCTGTCTGGGTTGGCGCCCCCCCTTGGTTTGTGCTGTGGTGGAGATCTTTGTGGGCTATACTCGGCCTTGTCTCAGGATGGTAAGTTGGTGGTTGAAGATATCCCTCTAGTGGTGTGGGGGCTGTGCTTTGGCAAAGTGGGTGGAGTTATATCCTTCCTGTTTGGCCCTGTCCGGGGGTATCATCGGATGGGGCCACAGTGTCTCCTGACCCCTCCTGTCTCAGCCTCCAGTATTTATGCTGCAGTAGTTTATGTGTCGGGGGGCTAGGGTCAGTTGGTTATATCTGGAGTACTCCTGTCTTATCCGGTGTCCTGTGTGAATTTAAGTATGCTCTCTCTAATTCTCTCCTTCTCTCTTTCTTTCTCTCTCTCGGAGGACCTGAGCCCTAGGACCATGCGTCAGGACTACCGGGCATGATGACTCCTTGCTGTCCCCAGTCCACCTGGCCTTGCTGCTGTTCCAGTTTCAACTGTTCTGCCTGCGGCTATGGAACCCTGACCTGTCCACCGGACGTGCTACCTGTCCCAGACCTGCTGTTTTCAACTCTCTAGAGACCGCAGGAGCGTTAGAGATACTCTTAATGATCGGCTATGAAAAGCCAACTGACATTTACTCCTGATTATTATTTGACCATGCTGGTCATTTATGAACATTTGAACATCTTGGCCATGTTCTGTTATAATCTCCACCCGGCACAGCCAGAAGAGGACTGGCCACCCCTCATAGCCTGGTTCCTCTCTAGGTTTCTTCCTAGGTTTTGGCCTTTCTAGGGAGTTTTTCCTAGCCGCCGTGCTTCTACACCTGCATTGCTTGCTGTTTGGGGTTTTAGGCTGGGTTTCTGTACAGCACTTCGAGATATTAGCTGATGTACGAAGGGCTATATAAAATAAACTTGATTTGATTTGATTTGGTCAGTACAGGTGCATCAAAGCAAGGACCGAGAGACTGAAAAACAGCTTCTATCTCAAGGCCATCAGACTGTTAAACAGCCACCACTAACATTGAGTGGCTGCTGCCAACATACTGACTCAACTCCAGCCACTTTAATAATGGAAATTGATGGAAATTGATGTAAAAATGTATCACTAGCCACTTTAAACAATGCCACTTAATATAATGTTTACATACCCTACATTACTCATCTCATATGTATATGTATATACTGTACTCTATATTATCAATTGCATCTTGCCATCTTTATGTAATACATGTATCACTAGCCACTTTAAACTATGCCACTTTATGTTTACATACCCTACATTACTCATCTCATATGTATATACTGTACTCTATACCATCTACTGCATCTTGCCTATGCATCACTCATTCATATATCTTTATGTACATATTCTTTATCCCTTTACACTTTTGTGTGTAAGGTAGTAGTTGTGGAATTGTTAGGTTAGATTACTTGTTGGTTATTACTGCATTGTCGGAACTAGAAGCACAAGCATTTTGCTACACTCGCATTAACATCTGCTAACCATGTGTGTATGTGACAAATATAATTTGATTTGATTTGATTTGAAATGGGCTGCCTTGGAGAATCTGTCCACCACTGTCAGAATGGTGGTGTTGCCATCTGACGGAAGAAGCCCAGTGATGAAATCCAGAGAAATATGGGACCAGGGGCGATGAGGGACAGAAAGTGGCTGTAGGAGGCCAGACGTAGCTTGCTTTGCTTTGCTCGCATACCATGCATGCGGCGACAAAGGCCGAGACATCAGGAACCATGGTAGGCCACCAGAAGTGTTGACGGAGGGAAGCCAGGGTCCAATGAGTAGGAGTGGTAGAGGGTAACGATTCTTAATCGTAATATCATTAAGGCCCCGATAGTCAATGCACGGATGCAGGGTCTTGTCCTTCTTCTCCACAAAGAAAAACCCTGCGCCGGTAGGAGAAGCAAACGGACGGACAGCCCCAGTAGTGCGGGACTCCTCTATGTACTCCTCCATGGCCTTAGTCTCTGGCCCGGATAGAGAATATAGCCGACCACGAGGTGGTGTGGTGCCTGGGAGGCGATCAATGGCACAATCATAAGGACCAGTTCAGAGTTCCAGAGGTACAGAACGGCAGGCAGGCTCGAGGTCAGGGCAGGCAGAATAGTCAGGCAGGCGGGAATGGATTCCAGAAAAACAGGCAAACTGGGAGGACTAGTAAGAGAGAATAGAAAAGCAGGCACACCGGAAAACCACGCTGGTTGACTTGAACATACAAGACGAACTGGCACAGAGAGACAGGAAACACAGGGATAAATACACCAGGGATAATAAGCGACACCTGGATGGGGAGGAGACAATCACAAGGAAAACAGATCAGGGCGTGACACGTACGGCATTACTGAGATGCAGCCTTCACATGTCAGGGCTTTCATACGTCTTGGGCATAGTGGAGCAGAGCTATTGTGAAGGAAGTTGTCAAGGAAGTGAGTTTGTGTTCATACAGGACCTGCTGCCCCCACCTACCGTCAACCAATCATGTCAATGCGGAGCTACACGAAACATTGTTACAAAATTTGAGAGGAGCATGGCGATGCGGTACGGAGCTTGATTTGGCCACGGCGATGCGGTACGGAGTTTGATTTGGCCACGGCGATGCGGTACGGAGCTTGATTTGGCCACGGCGATGCGGTACGGAGCTTGATTTGCCCACGGCGATGCGGTACGGAGCTTGATTTGGCCACGGCGATGCGGTACGGAGCTTGATTTGGCCACGGCGATGCGGTACGGAGCTTGATTTGGCCACGGCGATGCGGTACGGAGCTTGATTTGGCCACGGCGATGCGGTACGGAGCTTGATTTGGCCACGGCGATGCGGTACGGAGCTTGATTTGGCCACGGCGATGAGGTACGGAGTTTGATTTGGCCCCGGCGATGCGGTACGGAGCTTGATTTGCCCACGGCGATGCGGTACGGAGCTTGATTTGGCCACGGCGATGCGGTACGGAGCTTGATTTGCCCACGGCGATGCGGTACGGAGTTTGATTTGCCCACGGCGATGCGGTACGGAGCTTGATTTGGCCCCGGCGATGCGGTACGGAGTTTGATTTGGCCACGGCGATGCGGTACGGAGCTTGATTTGGCCACGGCGATGCGGTACGGAGTTTGATTTGGCCCCGGCGATGCGGTACGGAGTTTGATTTGGCCACGGCGATGCGGTACGGAGTTTGATTTGGCCACGGCGATGCGGTACAGAGCTTGATTTGGCCACGGCGATGCGGTACGGAGCTTGATTTGGCCACGGCGATGCGGTACGGAGCTTGATTTGGCCACGGCGATGCGGTACGGAGCTTGATTTGCCCACGGCGATGCGGTACGGAGCTTGATTTGGCCACGGCGATGCGGTACGGAGCTTGATTTGGCCACGGCGATGCGGTACGGAGCTTGATTTGGCCACGGCGATGCGGTACGGAGCTTGATTTGGCCCCGGCGATGCGGTACGGAGCTTGATTTGGCCACGGCGATGCGGTACGGAGCTTGATTTGACCTCCACACCCTCCATACAAAGCCTCCGATTACATTTTCGGATCAAACATAAATTGTCTTTTAGACTCACAGCGTTACCTGGTTCCCATGATGACAAGGTGTGGGTGTCCAACTCTGACATGTATCCTGAAACACTGAGGGAAACACCCTTGCTGGATCTCACTTAGCCCACCCAGGAACAACCACAGGTCTGTGTGTCTGTGTGTGTGTGTGTGTGTGTGTGTGTGTGTGTGTGTGTGTGTGTGTGTGTGTGTGTGTGTGTGTGTGTGTGTGTGTGTGTGTGTGTGTGTGTGTGTGTGTGTGTGTGTGTGTGTGTGTGCATCCCTGTGTGTGGTCTGACACTGAAACAGTTATCAGGGGTGATCTCCAAAGAATGCTTTTTTATGTTTAAATGTTTAATTATTTTCTCTACCCATCTGTCCTTCCCTTTCACTGTCCTCCTCCCTCTCCCCCTCTCCCCCCCCCCTCCCTCCTCCCTCTCCCCTGCCTTCTCCCCTCCCCTCCACCCTCACCCTCCTTCCTCCATCTCCCCCTCCCTTCTCCCTCTCCCCCCTTCTCCCTTCTCTCGCTCCCTCACCACCCTCCCTCCTCCTCCCTCTTCCCCCCTCCCTCTCCCCCCTCATTCTCCCTCCTCCTCCCTCCCTCCACCCTCACCCTCCTCCCTCCTCTCCCCCTCTCTCCTTCTCCCTCCCCTTCTCCCTCTCCCCCCTCCTTCTCCCTTCTCCCTTCTCCCCCTCCCTCCACCCTCACCACCCTCCCTCCTCTCCCCCTCTCTCCGTCCCCCCTCCCCTACTCCCTCTCCCCCCCTTCTCCCTTCTCCCCCTCCCTCCTCCTCCCTCTCCCCCCTCCTACTCCCTTCTCCTCCTCCCTCCCCTCCCCTCACCACCCTCCCTCCTTCTCCCTCTCCCCCTCCTTCTCCCTTCTCCCTCTCCCCTCACCACCCTCCCTCCTTCTCCCTCTCCCCTCACCACCCTCCCTCCTTCTCCCTCTCCCCTCACCACCCTCCTTCCTCTCCCTCTCCCTGCACCCTCACCTCCCTCTCCCCCTCTCTCCGTCTCCCTCTTCCCTCTCCTCCTTCTCCCTTCTCCTCCTCCCTCTCCCCTCACCACCCTCACCATCCTCCTCCCTCCTCTCCCCATCTCTCCGTTTCCCTCTCACCCCTCCCACCTCCTCCTCCTCCCCCCTCCCCCCTCCTCCCTCCTCCCTCCCCTCCCCGTCCTTTCAGGATTACTGTTAATCTTTCTAATCTCCTGGGTTTCCTCATTCTCTGCAGTTCCATCTGATGAGAGGGTTAGTGGTAGGTGAGATAGGTGTTTATGTGTGTGCGTGTGTGTGTGTGTGTGTGTGTGTGTGTGTGTGTGTGTTGTGTGTGTGTGTGTGTGTGTGTGTGTGT
>NW_024058897.1:0-10000 GCF_016432855.1 Salvelinus namaycush
TAAATATGTGTATGTGACCAATAAATCTGAAATATGTTGTATGTGACCATATCATCTGTTACTTATGTGTATGTGACCAATAACATTGATAAAATATTGATGTGACCAATAACATCTGTAAATATATTGATCCAATAAATCTGCTAAATATGTGTATGGACAATAACATCTGCTCAATATGTGTATGTGACCAATAACATCTGCTAAATATGTGTATTCGACCAATAACATCTGTTAAATATGTGTATGTGACCAATAAATCTGCTAAATATTTGTATGTGACCCAATAACATAGCTTAAATATATGACCAATAACATTGCTAAAATGTGTATGGACCAATAACTCTGCTAAATATGTGTATGTGACAATAACAGCTGCTAAATCTGTGATTGACCAATATCATCTGTTCATTATGTGTATGTGACAATAAACATCTGATAAAATGTGTATGTGACCAATAAACATCTGCTTAATATATGACCAATAAATCTGCTAAATATGTGTATTGGTGACCAATAACATCTGCTAAATATGTGTATGTGACCAATAACACTGCTAAATACTGTGTATCTCCGACCCAATAACATCTGTTAAATATGTGTATGTGACCAATAACATCTGCTAAATATGTGTATGTATGTGACCAATAACATCTGCTAAATATGTGTATGTGACCAATATCATCTGTTAAATATGTGTATGTGACCAATAACATCTGATAAATATGTGTATGTGACCAATAACATCTGCTAAATATATGACCAATAACATCTGCTAAATATGTGTATGTGACCAATAACATCTGCTAAATATGTGTATGTGACCAATAACATCTGCTAAATATGTGACCAATAACATCTGTTAAAATATGTGTATGTGACCAATAACATCTGCTAAATATGTGTATGTGACCAATAACATCTGTTAAATATGTGTATGTGACCAATAACATCTGCTAAATATGTGTATGTGACCGATAACATCTGCTAAATATGTGACCAATAACATCTGCTAAATATGTGTATGTGACCAATAACATCTGCTAAATATATGACCAATAACATCTGCTAAATATGTGTATGTGACCAATAACATCTGCTAAATATGTGTATGTGACCAATAACATCTGCTAAATATGTGTATGTGACCAATATCATCTGTTAATTATGTGTATGTGACCAATAACATCTGATAAATATGTGTATGTGACCAATAACATCTGCTAAATATATGACCAATAACATCTGCTAAATATGTGTATGTGACCAATAACATCTGCTAAATATGTGTATGTGACCAATAACATCTGCTAAATATGTGTATTCGACCAATAACATCTGTTAAATATGTGTATGTGACCAATAACATCTGCTAAATATGTGTATGTGACCAATAACATCTGCTAAATATATGACCAATAACATCTGCTAAATATGTGTATGTGACCAATAACATCTGCTAAATATGTGTATGTGACCAATAACATCTGCTAAATATGTGTATGTGACCAATATCATCTGTTAATTATGTGTATGTGACCAATAACATCTGATAAATATGTGTATGTGACCAATAACATCTGCTAAATATATGACCAATAACATCTGCTAAATATGTGTATGTGACCAATAACATCTGCTAAATATGTGTATGTGACCAATAACATCTGCTAAATATGTGTATTCGACCAATAACATCTGTTAAATATGTGTATGTGACCAATAACATCTGCTAAATATGTGTATGTGACCAATAACATCTGCTAAATATGTGTATGTGACCAATAACATCTGTTAAATATGTGTATGTGACCAATAACATCTGATAAATATGTGTATGTGACCAATAACATCTGCTAAATATATGACCAATAACATCTGCTAAATATGTGTATGTGACCAATAACATCTGCTAAATATGTGTATGTGACCAATAACATCTGCTAAATATGTGTATTCGACCAATAACATCTGTTAAATATGTGTATGTGACCAATAACATCTGATAAATATGTGTATGTGACCAATAACATCTGTTAAATATGTGTATGTGACCAATAACATCTGCTAAATATGTGTATGTGACCGATAACATCTGCTAAATATGTGACCAATAACATCTGCTAAATATGTGTATGTGACCAATAACATCTGCTAAATATATGACCAATAACATCTGCTAAATATGTGTATGTGACCAATAACATCTGCTAAATATGTGTATGTGACCAATAACATCTGCTAAATATGTGTATGTGACCAATATCATCTGTTAATTATGTGTATGTGACCAATAACATCTGATAAATATGTGTATGTGACCAATAACATCTGCTAAATATATGACCAATAACATCTGCTAAATATGTGTATGTGACCAATAACATCTGCTAAATATGTGTATGTGACCAATAACATCTGCTAAATATGTGTATTCGACCAATAACATCTGTTAAATATGTGTATGTGACCAATAACATCTGCTAAATATGTGTATGTGACCAATAACATCTGCTAAATATATGACCAATAACATCTGCTAAATATGTGTATGTGACCAATAACATCTGCTAAATATGTGTATGTGACCAATAACATCTGCTAAATATGTGTATGTGACCAATATCATCTGTTAATTATGTGTATGTGACCAATAACATCTGATAAATATGTGTATGTGACCAATAACATCTGCTAAATATATGACCAATAACATCTGCTAAATATGTGTATGTGACCAATAACATCTGCTAAATATGTGTATGTGACCAATAACATCTGCTAAATATGTGTATTCGACCAATAACATCTGTTAAATATGTGTATGTGACCAATAACATCTGCTAAATATGTGTATGTGACCAATAACATCTGCTAAATATGTGTATGTGACCAATAACATCTGTTAAATATGTGTATGTGACCAATAACATCTGATAAATATGTGTATGTGACCAATAACATCTGCTAAATATATGACCAATAACATCTGCTAAATATGTGTATGTGACCAATAACATCTGCTAAATATGTGTATGTGACCAATAACATCTGCTAAATATGTGTATTCGACCAATAACATCTGTTAAATATGTGTATGTGACCAATAACATCTGATAAATATGTGTATGTGACCAATAACATCTGTTAAATATGTGTATGTGACCAATAACATCTGTTAAATATGTGTATGTGACCAAAAACATCTGCTAAATATGTGTATGTGACCAATAACATCTGCTAAATATGTGTATGTGACCAATAACATCTGCTAAATATGTGTATGTGACCAATAACATCTGTTAAATATGTGTATGTGATCAATAACATCTGCTAAATATGTGTATGTGACCGATAACATCTGCTAAATATGTGTATGTGACCGATAACATCTGCTAAATATGTGTATGTGACCAATAACATTTGATTTGATATGAAAGGACTCCAGGTAACTCTGACACGTGCGTGCCCAGTGTAGGTGTTTCATTGAAAGGACGACGGTGGATGAATGGAGGTGTAGAGGGATGAAGAACAGAGAGATGAAGGTTGTTTGGTGTCTCTGTATCGTCGACTCTGACAGTGTAGAGTGTATGTGACCCTGAACGTTGTTTCTGGAGCGAGAAGTACACTCAGCTCTCAACACTCACGTTGGTTTTTCCCCGTTTTCGTCATACGCTGATTGTTGTCTTTATAGAATGTCTTTATAGAAACTAGTTTATTTATTTATATTATAATGTGTTGGCGTCAGAGAGAGAGAGAGAGAGAGAGAGAGAGAGAGAGAGAGGGGAAAGAGAGAGAGAGAGGGGAAAGAGAGAGAGAGTGAGAGAGTGCAATAGAGAGGAAGAAGAGAGAGGGAGAGAGAAGAGGAGAGAGAGAAGATAAGAATAAGAGAGGGAGACGTGACAGAGAGAAAGAGAAAGGGAGAGAAAAAAGAGAGAGAATGTGAAAGACAGAAGTAGAGAGGAAAGAAAGAGAGGTGTTGATTGACACAAGCAGTCAGACCTTGTTATATGTCAGGCGTTGACAGAAAGCATGGGGTGCATCCTAAATGGCAGCCTCTTCCCCATAGAGAGTACTACCAGTGCCCTAAAGAGGGAACATTGTGTGATTAAGCATCCACCCAGATGTCTTGGATTTAGTGTAGCCTGTAGGGCAGCTGATTTTCACCACAGTTCTAATGAATAGAGTCCCATCAGAGAGGAGTGTGCGTAAGTGTGTGTGTGTACATTACATTTACGTCATTTAGCAGACGCTCTTATCCAGAGCGACTTACAGTAGAGTGCATACATTTTTATTACATTTTACATACTGAGACAAGGATATCCCTACCGGCCAAACCCTCCCTAACCCGGACGACGCTATGCCAATTGTGCGTCGCCCCACGGACCTCCCGGTTGCGGCCGGCTGCGACAGACCCTGGGCGCGAACCCAGCCCAGCCTGGGCGCGAACCCAGAGACTCTGGTGGCGCAGCTAGCACTGCGATGCAGTGCCCTAGACCACTGCGCCACCCGGGAGGCCGCAGTGTAAGTGTGTGTGTGCCTGTGTGTGTCTCTGTGTGTGTGTGTGTGTGTGTGTGTGTGTGTAGTGTGGTCCTGTCGTCATGAAAAAGCAAACTGCCCACGTCAGACACACATCTTCGGTTGTGGAAGCGAAGACAGCAGACACTTTAGTCAGAGTTGCTGAGTAGCCCTATACCTCGGCCGTCAGTTTCTCTCCTGTGTTTCTGGTTCAGCGTCTTTCTGATGTCTTCAAGAGAACCATATTTCATAGCTCCTCACCAGGCGATGAGTGAAGACTGAGCTTCAGAACCGAAGAGCACTGCTCACCACGACCAATAGGGGGAGACAGAGTATCAATAATCAGACAGACCTTGGAGACAAGTCAGCAAGGAGATCCATTACCTTCACCCCCCCCCCCCCCACCAACACTCATAGAGAAAGTGACAGTTATTATTTATTAGTATTTTCATTCAAAAAACAATCTACAAAATACAGACCCGTACATGTACAGCCGCACAGAGCTGGGTTCTACAATCTCATTTCCATTCCTAGAGATTGTGTGTGTGTGCGCGCGTACAAGGGGTGGTTCCCAATACCACTCTTTAATAATGGCCTATCAAATACAGTCAAACCATTAACTGAAACACACTGACAAGCACGCACACAATCTCACCGTAGTATTTATGAATGGATCCTCTCATTCACACAGAGACATACGTGTCTGTTAATAATCAGTCACTCATTCATAATGACCAGTCTCCCAAACACACACAGTACCATGCTGCCCCCTGGAGGCTACAGAGGAAAAGGCATCCTGACTCACTGTGGGTGTCTCCCCCCCCACAAACGGCCCTATTACATACAAATAACTGCCTCAAGTTACCTGTAGGGTTTGTCTGTTTGTCTTAGATGAGTGTGAATATGTGTGTGTTTGAGTGCACCTGTGTGTGTGTGTGTGTGTTTGAGTGCACCTGTGTGTGTGTGTTTGAGTGCACCTGTGTGTGTGTGTTTGAGTGCACCTGTGTGTGTGTGTTTGAGGGCACCTGTGTGTGTGTGTGTGTGTGTGTGTTTGAGTGCACCTGTGTGTGTGTGTTTGAGTGCACCTGTGTGTGTGTGTTTGAGTGCACCTGTGTGTGTGTGTTTGAGGGCACCTGTGTGTGTGTGTATTTAATAAAGTGCCTTAAAGCCAGCAGTTTCATCCAGGCCCCAGTAAACAGTATCTCTCTCTAACTCACAGCATCTCTAAATGATCTCCTATAGGGCCCTATGGGGCCTGGTCAAAGGTAGTGTACAACCTATTCACTATACGTCTCTTATCTCTGTCCAGTTATATCTCATGGTCACATTGCCCTTGGTGGGAATTTCTACTGTTGTCCCTAACCACAGATCTAGGATCAGATCACCTAGCCCCAACAATAACTTTAACTGGTAGGGGGATACAACTAATGTCTGACCCAGAATCAGTGCCTAGGGGGCAACTTCTTCTGTTTAGTACCTTTGTCTGTAAGCATGCGATGGCTTTATAGCCATGGTGTTATGGCATTATAACCTGTTATGCAGCATCCCTTATAGGCAGGAATAGCACCCTATGTCACTCCCAAATGTCTCTGAGTTGGTGACGTGAGATTCATAAGATTCTAGTTATAGCACTGATCTCCTGTTACAGTAATAAGCATCCCTTATGAACAGGAATAGCACTGACCTGTTATAGTAATAAGCATCCCTTATGAACAGGAATAGCACTGACCTGTCACAGTACATGACCATTTGAGTCATTTAGTGACGCTCTTATCCAGAGACATTAGGTTTAAGTGTCTTTCTCGAGGGCACAACACCAGATGTATTACCTCGTCAGCTCGGGGATTCCACACGGCAACCTTTCGGGTTACTGGCCCGACGCTCTTAACCGCGAGGCTACCTGCCGCTGTTACAGTGTTATGCACAGGAAGAGGGCCCTTCGTCCCCGTCACCCCCCGATGTGACAGTATCTGAGATGGTTCCAGTTAGAAGGACAATGTTGTAGCGATCTACAGTCATACCAGTAATACATTATAGTAATACACACTACTACACCGCTAGTAATACATACTACTACAACTAGTACACCGCTAGTAATACATACTACTACAACTAGTACACCGCTAGTAATACATACTACTACAACTAGTACACCGCTAGTAATACATACTACTACAACTAGTATACCGCTAGTAATACATACTACTACAACTAGTATACCGCTAGTAATACATACTACTACAACTAGTATACCGCTAGTAATACATACTACTATAACTAGTATACCGCTAGTAATACATACTACTATAACTAGTACACTGCTAGTAATACATACTACTATAACTAGTACACTGCTAGTAATATATACTACTACAACTAGTACACTGCTAGTAATACATACTACAACTAGTACACAGCTAGTAATACATACAACTAGTACACCGCTAGTAATACATACTACTATAACTAGTACACTGCTAGTAATATATACTACTATAACTAGTACACTGCTAGTAATACATACAACTACAACTAGTACACTGCTAGTAATATATACTACTATAACTAGTACACTGCTAGTAATACATACTACAACTAGTACACAGCTAGTAATACATACAACTACAACTAGTACACCGCTAGTAATACATACTACTACAACTAGTAATACATACTACTACAACTAGTACACTGCTAGTAATACATACTACTACAACTAGTACACTGCTAGTAATACATACTACTATAACTAGTACACTGCTAGTAATACATACTACTATAACTAGTACACTGCTAGTAATACATGAGGACTGGTGTGGTGTGGAATGGAACTGATTTGGGTGATACAGACATGATGATGATGGTGGTGGAAGGCTACAGTATAAACACATTAACACTGTCTAGCGAGTGAACTCAGGTGACACTATGTTCCCTACGTAGTGCTCTACTTCTGACCAGAGCTACATGTTAAGTGCACTATAGATTAAGGGTCATAAGTAATGCACTACATAGGGAATAGTGTATGATTTGAGGCGCAGGCCCCATTGAGAATGGCACTATTGATGATGACAGACGCATGAAGATGATGTCACAGCAGGGTTTGACTGGCGTTGCTATGACAACTCTTCCTGTGGACAAGGCTGTGATGGTGCAGGTGTAGGCAGTTCCTTCGTAGTCTTTTCCACGGGTGATTGGTTGATTTCCAGAGCAGGTGAAAGAGGGCCGGGTAGGATAGCATAGCAGACATTCCATCCCTACATCCACCTCTCTGTGTGATTGGACAGTGCAGGGCCATGGGGTGGTGGGGGGGGGGGGGGCACCGTGGCAGTGACAGGGGATTGGTTGACATTGGCAGGGGGTTAGAGGGTAAAGGTCGTAGGTCACGGAGCGTGCTCAGGAGATGACGACGATGCCGAAGTTGTTCTTGAGCTGCTCGAGGAAGATGAAGGTGAGCACCGTGTGAGGGATCAGACGGATCCCTGCAGGAACAAGACCCTGCAACGCCATTGGACAGTTAGTTAGCATTCTGACACGTCATTGGACAGTCAGTCAAGTCACTTAGTCAAGACCCTGACACGGGATTGGACCGTTGGTCTACATGCTGACGTGATTGGACAGTAGGTTAAGACCTTGAAATGCAATTGGGCAGTTAATTAACTTTGCATTGGACAGTTAGTCAAGACCTTTACACAGGGATGGACAGTTGATTACAACCTTGCAATCCCATTGGACAGGCTTGGACCATATGTTAAGGCCCTGACACTGGATGGGAAAGTCAGCCAATACCGTTCCATCTGATTTGGTAAATGACTCAAGACCCAGATGTGTAAATGGCCAGAGAAGAACTTTCTTTCACCTTAGCCTTCATATATACGTTAAGGTAAGACCCAGCCTTCATATATACGTTAAGGTAAGACCCAGCCTTCATATATATGTTAAGGTAAGACCCATCCTTCATATATATGTTAAGGTAAGACCCATCCTTCATATATACGTTAAGGTAAGACCCAGCCTTCATATATACGTTAAGGTAAGACCCATCCTTCATATATACGTTAAGGTAAGACCCATCCTTCATATATACGTTAAGGTAAGACCCATCCTTCATATATATGTTAAGGTAAGACCCATCCTTCATATATATGTTAAGGTAAGACCCATCCTTCATATATACGTTAAGGTAAGACCCATCCTTCATATATACGTTAAGGTAAGACCCATCCTTCATATATACGTTAAGGTAAGACCCATCCTTCATATATACGTTAAGGTAAGACCCATCCTTCATATATACGTTAAGGTAAGACCCATCCTTCATATATACGTTAAGGTAAGACCCATCCTTCATATATACGTTAAGGTAAGACCCATCCTTCATATATATGTTAAGGTAAGACCCATCCTTCATATATATGTTAAGGTAAGACCCATCCTTCATATATACGTTAAGGTAAGACCCAGCCTTCATATATACGTTAAGACCCAGCCTTCATATATATGTTAAGGTAAGACCCAGCCTTCATATATACGTTAAGGTAAGACCCATCCTTCATATATACGTTAAGGTAAGACCCATCCTTCATATATACGTTAAGGTAAGACCCAGCCTTCATATATACGTTAAGGTAAGACCCATCCTTCATATATACGTTAAGGTAAGACCCATCCTTCATATATACGTTAAGGTAAGACCCATCCTTCATATATACGTTAAGGTAAGACCCATCCTTCATATATATGTTAAGGTAAGACCCAGCCTTCATATATATGTTAAGGTAAGACCCAGCCTTCATATATATGTTAAGGTAAGACCCAGCCTTCATATATATGTTAAGGTAAGACCCAGCCTTCATATATATGTTAAGGTAAGACCCAGCCTTCATATATATATGTTAAGGTAAGACCCAGTCTTCATATACATGTTAAGGTAAGACCCAGTCTTCATATATATGTTAAGGTAAGACCCATCCTTCATATATATGTTAAGGTAAGACCCATCCTTCATATACATGTTAAGGTAAGACCCAGCCTTCATATATACGTTAAGGTAAGACCCATCCTTCATATATACGTTAAGGTAAGACCCATCCTTCATATATACGTTAAGGTAAGACCCATCCTTCATATATACGTTAAGGTAAGACCCATCCTTCATATATACGTTAAGGTAAGACCCATCCTTCATATATATGTTAAGGTACGACCCATCCTTCATATATATGTTAAGGTAAGACCCAGCCTTCATATATATCTTAAGGTAAGACCCAGCCTTCATATATATGTTAAGGTAAGACCCAGCCTTCATATATATGTTAAGGTAAGACCCAGCCTTCATATATATGTTAAGGTAAGACCCAGCCTTCATATATATGTTAAGGTAAGACCCATCCTTCATATATATGTTAAGGTAAGACCCAGGATTACAAAATCAGTTAGAAACTCTAGTCTCTGTCAGAAAGACAGTCACACAGAGCGAAGGTTA